>NC_056726.1:726469278-726619278 GCF_019279795.1 Protopterus annectens
TGGCGGCCATGTCTGGCATTGTGGCGCCTACGCCATGTGTGCGCCTGGCGCAAGGTTCATGAATCCCGGGGCCTGTCTTTTACTATATCCACTGCTTTGTACATTCTATTTTTATTGGACTCATCCGATACCACTTTCTTATATTTCATTGCCAGCAGAAGTTATCTGTAGCTTGCCAGTTGTCTTCAAATAAGTAAAATAAAAGGGTGTGTTCTAAAGGGTAAAAGCAGACAATTTCTTGTATTTACTAGCAAGTACTGTATAACCAAATCGCCATAAAATATCTATCACTTCAACAACTGCATATAAAATATGGGTAAGGGGCCTATAATTATAGCATCCTTAGGAAGCATAGAATACCCAGTGTCTCATCATGAACTTTGATATCTTTAATTGTTTTGTATATCTTTTTTTTATTTATCTATAATTTTATGTTTGAAAATATACCCTTTGAACAAATGTACAATACCTTAGTGCTGTCCAACATCATGAACTTTATTATGATTTTAAATATTACATCATTAAGTTCTTTATGGGTACTACCATTGCAATATGTAATGCTGAATTTATTAAGCATATTGAACACACACATGCATATTGACTATATAAGTGTAGGCTCCCAGACAGAGTGTGGAAAAGATCAATGTGGGTCACTGGTCTGTGCCTCATGCTTTAAAAGAGGCATTCTTGCAAGCTGTCCAAATCACTTCAGCTGCTTTCTCACTTAGGTCAGCTAAGTACACATCTCTTTCACTGAAAGAAATTCCAGTGACCCAGGAGAGAAAATAATTTCTGATCTTTCTGCATGCGTTATTGTACTTGTTATGCTTGGTGATGAATACTGAGAAATATTTCTTGCAGTAACTGGAAATCTATATCCTTCCTTCCTATCTCAGATCACGTAATTACTCATAAGACTACTTCCATTTCTCCAGTCTACTTGTTGATTGCCTACTGACCCACCAATGATCAAAACCCACCATACTTAAAGTCAGCCACTAATAGCAACTCAGCTATCCTCCCATCTGAAGACACCAGTTCAATATTTTCTGAGACAACACAAAGACCTAAGATTTGTAGGTGATGATTTTAATTCTAGCCTCTCCACACTCAGTAGGGAAGCATGCAAGTACATGGAGGTTGTGTTGAGATGCAGATAAAAGACCAACAGTATCTGCAAACAGCAAAAAAGCAGTCTTTAAGACTGCATATTGGACTGTGCCAATCACTGCTGCATCTCAATATTCTTTCCATGTAAATAATGAAAAGGAGTGGTGATAAGAATGCACTTGACACATCCCAATAAACCTCTAAGTGTACTCAGAGCAATGGGACATCATGTAGCAACAATCCTGTACTCCATACTCCTATAGGATGTCCCACGGTTCATATAAGGTATATAGTTCTTGTACAGGTTCAAAAAAAAAAAAAAAACAAAACTTTACACTTATTTAGAAACTTCTGTGATTCCCCTTACACATCTGCACAAAGCTGAACACCTAGTTTACTAAGCCATAGACTGGAAAGAATCTGCACTGTTCCTCCTGAATAACAGATTAAGTCATTGATCAGAATTTCCTGTCAAGCTCTTTAGCCGAGGCTTTTCCATGAAGTATGAAGAGTGTGATGTTCTCACTACTCCAACCCTGTGCATTTCACTCAATGTGTCTTACTAAATCTCATCTCAGTCTATAGGATTATTGTTACAGAAGTCACTGACTACCTCCGTTATGGCAGCTACTGTAATGAACACCAACCAACCAGAGATTTCAATCACTATTTCCTGAGAGCTTTGTATGTCAGCTGGATTAAGGAGTTCCTCTAAATGCGTTTTATACCTCATAACAATCAATGAAGGCCTTTTGGAAAAAATAAATCTTAAAATATGTGGTGCACATGTGTTTGTACACACATAAAGACATGCAGACACACAGACACACAGACACACACACACACACACACACACACACACACACACACACACACACACACACACACACACACACACACACACACACACACACACACACACAAACACCCTCTCACAAACTTGTATTTTTGTGTGTGTGTGTGTGTGTGTGTGTGTGTGTGTGTGTATGTGTGTATTATTGCATAACCAAGAAGCAGATCTTCACAGTTCACATCAAGCTGCTTTTAACATGAGAATCATTCTTTTCTGAAATATTTTGCATGCTACTGACATGAATATAATTTGTTAGACATACATTTTTGCTACAACTATCACCAAATGTATGAATAAACATCCAGAAAAGACAATACGCATTTTAGAACCCCTAAACCAATAGAAACCGGAAATAACTGGAAAATTGTAGCTCACATGTTTCTGTTTAGCATAATGCTAGGTTGCAGGATTTAAGTAGATGATGATTTATCATGCATGTCTCGCAGAGTGCAAGACAAACAGAAGGGATGTATACTACATAAAGCAGAAGCATAGCTTACATTGTCATTAAATAATATCTAAAAGTATGGAATTAATTAGAAACTTGTGATGTCATTTAAACTGCATTTAATTAACTATTAAGAGTGTAAATATTTCAGTTTGGGTGATTAAAAGATTTCTGGAAATTTTCTTGGTATGTTTCTTGGCATATGTTTCTGTGTTCACTTATATAGTTTGATAGGAATGTATTGTATTAGTATTATTGCAGATTAATTGTTATCATGGGCTATACCTGTCACTACTATTTAATAGAATGAAATGTTGAGTGAAACAATTCTTTTAAATGTTGTTTAGTCAAAGTACCAAAAGTGCCAAACAGTATGATTGTGTGGAATGCATCAGAGACTATAATTCAATCTGTGCTAAATAGAGCTCTTCTAAAGGGTACCAGTCCATTAATCTTTAGTTGGAAAAGTGTGTCACAGAAATTTATTTGATTTCACTAAATTAAACTCATCATCATCAACACCCTTTCCCTCATTTTATGCATGGGGGTCAGGATGTCATGTTGACTTTTACAATTTTTCTTGATTCAATGCCACTCTCCTACCATTTTTGACAGTCATGCATGAGTGTTGCAGGTCTTCTCTCACACAATCCATACATTTCTTTGCTGGACTCCCCTGTTTCCTCTTGCCTTCTTCCTGTCTGTCCCAAATGTTCTTCACCAGATTGTCTTCTGCTTTCCTGCACATGTAAGAGGAAAACAATGAGCAGTAGTCAGTCAAAAGGCAATTAACAAAATCACACATGAAAATTGCACTGCCGAAAACCAGTAACCAAGTGGTTCTCAGTTTTTCACGTGCACCACTTCTTTTTTGAAAAGACACAGAAATGATTTTAATGTCACAACTCACACAAGGGTTTTTGTCCATTAGGACTTCTTCAGAAATATATTAAAACACTAACTCTCCCATGTATACTTCCCTTTATACTTCCCTTTACATGACATCATTTCCTGTCCACCAGTCTCAAACTGAACAAGCTGAAGAACTTATTAACACCCCTTCATCTCAAATGTTTATATCCATCTAAAATTAATAATAAATGCATCATATTGTTTTATCCAGAAATATACTAATTTTAAAAACTCCTGAAAATGTTAATTAAATGAGGGCTAAATAAATAAGGGGTAATTGAACAATTTATTCATTTGCAGAAAAATAAATACATTAATTTGTAGTAAAATAGAATCCCCTTAGTTACTCGTAAAGCAAGTGATTGATAAATGCACTAAAACTTAAAAGATTAAAAAATTGAAACCATAGACAAAATAAGGTATGTACTGTAATGAACCCTTAGTTGAAAAGGCATTATTAAAAATTGTTCCAAAGATATCTATACAACAATTTAAAAGGACAAATAATAATACATAGTAATATATATATATATATATATATATATATATATATATATATATATATATATATATATATACATACAAAGAGCTTACTCACTACCTACATAGCTAAAATAATTGTTCCAATAAATATTCCCTTTCTATATCAATTTATTTAGATAATCATTTAACATCCCTTATTAACTTTTTAGAAATGACTTGTACCAGCACCTAACTTATTATAATTTAGTTGCTCTTAATTTCAATACTGGAAAAATGCATACGGTGTCATTTTGTCATTTGTCAATTTTTAATAATGCCTTTTCAAGTCTTATGTTTGTCTGTGGTTTAAATTTTTTAATCTTTTAAGTTTTATTGCATTTATTAATCACTTACTTTATGGGTAACTAGAGGGATTTTATTTTGCCATGCGTGTATTTATTTTTCTACAATTTAATATATTTATTCAATTAGCCTTATTTATTTAGCCCTTGTTTAATTAAAATTTCAGGAAACATTTTTATGATTAGTATAGTTCTAGATAAAACAATATAATACATTTATTATTAATTTTAAATGGATATAAACATTTGAGATGAAGGCGGTGATAATAGGTTCCTCGGTTTGATTGTTCAATTTGAAATTGATGGATGGGTAATGATGTCATATAAATAGAAGTATTAATGGGAAAGTTAGTGTTTTAATATATTTCTGAAGAAATTCTAATGGTAGGATGAAAATGCTGGTGTGTATTGTGGCATTACAATTGTTTCTTTGTCATTTCAATAAAAAGAAGTGGTGTATGTTAACTGAGAAACGCTCGGTTACAGGTTTTCAGCAGTGCAGTTTTCATATGTGGTTTTGGTTTCTTGCACACGTGCCTGAATCTGTTCTCTTTGACCTGCTCTGCAATTGTAGGTACTTGAGCTTATGCCTTCATATCCTCATCTGTTTGGCAACCACTCTGCCTTCACTGCCAGGTTTCTGTACAACAGCACTGATTGCACCACTGTTTTGCACATCTTTCTTTTCTGCTTCTTTGGCATTCTTCTGTCACACACTACCACTGACACTTGGTGCCACTTGACCACCACTTTGCACCCCCCTGATCGTAGCTTTGACCTCCTTATTCAGACTCCCTTCTCCTCATCCATCCCTCCCAGATACTTGAAGCTGCTAACCTGTTCCACTATTTTCCCTTCTATCTCATTTCTCAGCTTCTTCTGATTTACCCACATTTGCTGCCATTACAACTGTTTTACCTGTACTCAAGTTTCATCCTGCATGCCTTCAGTATTGGTTTCCATTCCCCTGAACATCTGCTGAAGTTCTTGTTCAGAGCCTGAATGTAATGCCACATTGTCTGCATACACTGACTTTGATGATTTGTCCATCCAGCCTGTTTGCATCATCAGTATGGACAGCAGTGAGTTCAGAAATGTACCATTATGGACACTCACTCCCAATGTTCATACTTGTGTTTTTGGGTCCTTGTACATAGCTTGCACTAATTCTGCCAATGTTCCTGGGAGTTTCAAGCATAATAAGACCATCCAAATCAGCTTTATTGAGACCTTGTCATATGCTTTCTCCAAGTCTAGGGATGCCCAGTTGAACTCTTTCCTCCTCTTGAGCTTCTTCTAAACTATCTGTCTCACTGCAAACATCCAGTGGGTTGCGCTGCATCCTGATCTGAATCCAAACTGCTCATCTCCCAGCTTTTTTTTACTACTCTGCACATTCATTTATCAGAACTTTCATGCAGTGTGACAGGGGTATGATACCTTCTACTATCCATGGTTATGAATACCCCCTTTCTTCTTATAAGTTGCCACTGGAATGCTTATTCTCCAGTCATCTGGGTTATTAACTTCTCTCCATGTTGTCTAGCAACTGGCTTAGAGGGCTAAGGAGCTGTTAACAAGATGCTTTCTGTGGTCCAGCGGTGCAAGGTTTGATTCCCTCAGCCTTTACTGTCTAACTCTGTGGGTGTGAGCAAGTCACTTAACCAGACACTTCTCATAGGCTGAGTCTGAAAAAGGTCCATGGAGATCAGTGCTCTACCATTGAAAACACATGCAGGTAAAATATTGCTAAGAGTACCTTCAGGAGCCATTTCTCCCCTCACTCACCCAACATCATGATCATTTAGGCTGTGACCTCATCTAAGCCTGCTGCCTTCTCTGACTTCACTTGACTAAATTAGACTATTTCAGGATATTGCTAATACCTATACTGGATTGTCATAGACACTGAGAAGCTGAACAGGCCTTTATTTATTTATTTGTTTGTTTTTGTTAACCAGGAAAGTCTGACTGAACAAAAAGCCCATTTTCAGCAGACGCCTGTGGAGAAAAGCTCCACAATGTTACATTTTTTTGAATAGGATCGATAAGCTACATATAGTGCTGTGTAAACATTTAGTCTATCCACTTGTTGTTGTAATATGACATATGTAATATAACATGCATAATAACAACAGAAATATTCATACAGTTGTAGTATAATAGACACAAATACAAACTATAACTGGTAGAAAGTGAAAACTAGTATAGCATGGCTTAAAAAGCACTTATATCATTGGAAGATGATAAAAATCGTAAGTATAAGGTAAGAGAAAGGTGGGATGAAGGAAGAGTGATCAAACAGGGAGAAATAAAGGGGTGGAGATGAATGGGTAGAGATAGAATGGGAAAATGAAAGTTGCTACTTTTGGAAATTAAGATGGAAGAATGAGGTTATCGGCAGGGAAACTGTGAAGTTAGGATAGCCAGGAGTGGGGCATGTTCAGAATCAGATATTTTTTAGATGTTGCTTCAGTTGGGATTTGAAGCTTTTTATTTTGTCTTTTGATCTAAATGGGGATAGAGTTCCATAGTTCGGAGACATAGTTGGACTATAATGAACTACCAGTTACTTAATCATAGATCTCTAGAAGTTAAGCAGGATTCTACTGTGTTTTGCAGTGCAGGACATTTTTTCTGGGTTGTAGATTAGATTATGGACCATGACTAGTTTTATTTAAGTGAAGTATTTAGGCAGTCTAAGCCAGGTACATCCTTCAAGACTAAGCAGTGGTGGGTTTTATAGGAAATACTAACAGCAAATTTGGTATTTTGTTGTAGCAAGCTTCAAAGTTTTATTTTGTCGGCATTGCTCAGGTTAATGAGAATTGGAGATGCATAAATGATAGATAGTAGGTAAGTTTCTGCTATAGATTTTTTAGCAGAGTCTGTGAGGTACCTTTTCATTCTGTAAAAGGAGCCTAGTTTCATTTGTGTGTTTATGGTTAGAAGACAATGGTCAAATTTCACAATGTCATCAATTAGGACCCCTAATAGTTGAGTCTGTGCTACAGTTTCAGTTTTAGTATTGTTACATAAGAGGATGTGGAATGTATGTTTATATTCTGAGTACTGCCTAGGTGTGAAATGCATTACTGTGGTTTTGTTTGGGTTTAGGAGGGGGTTGGAATTGCTTAGCCAGGATTCTATAGATAAGAAACAGTTCTCTGTGACTTTTATGAGAATTTCTAATGCTGGGACTGAACAGAAAAGCATGAAATAATCTCTGCATTGAAATACTGTGGCATATTTGGAGGGAGCTTGAAGTATTCTTGTGAAAACATTGAATAGGAGAGGGCCTAGTATTGACTCTTGAGGGACACCAACTGGGAATGGTAGGAAGGGTGAAAAGTCTTTTTGAAATTTCCCAGCTTGCTGTCTATTAGACAGAGCTGTGGAACTAAGAAAGTGATTGCTGGCTGAGGCCAACGGAAAAGAGTTCTAAGAGATGTTTTTGGTGTGAGACAATGCTGAAACCTTTAAATAGGTCTAGGAAGAGAGATGTTTCTAAGTTACCAGTGATTCTGTTTTGATTTATGGGTTGGTGAAACTGAGAAGGATAGTTGTACTACTATGACTAGGTTGAAAGATGTGTTTGGTTTTAAAGAGAAGATTGTTGTTGGAGATGTATTTGAGGAGCCGGAGGTTGATGCATTTTTTTCCAGAAATTTTGACAGAAGTGATAGCATCAAAATGGGTCTGTAATTTGAAAATCCATTGAGTTGGCATATGTCAGGTATGAGCTTGTCTTTTATAGATTGGCTAAATGAAGATGGACACAAGAAAATCTGCAGCATCAGCTGACAGTCTTAAGTGCTCAGCAGGCAAGTTGTCATTAGCCAAGGTTGTTAGTTTAACATTAAGTAGATATTTTCTAATAGTGGTAGTTGGTACAGCCTGAAAGTGAAACTGGACTGCGTTGCTGTCATGTGTGGCTGGAATAAAGAGAGGGTAGGGGGAAGGGGATTATTTTTGATTAGAGAAAGAATATTGTTAAGAAAGTGGAAGTTATATTAAGTTGCTATATTGTCTATAATATTATTAGTTGATAGTGTGGGAGAAGTGGATTCATCAACCTGGAGTAGTTTTTTTTTTTGGATGACAAAAGTAGTTGGGATTTTCAAGACAGAAAGTCTCACAGGTTGAAGAGATAAAAAAATGAAAAAAACGAATCTCTGAAGGACCAATCACAATACCAGTAGATTGCCAGGCACCCAGTATTACTATTGCACAGGTTAAAACAGCACCATTAAAGGTCAATAATACAGCTTCGGTGGGACGTGACAATATCCCTGGGTGTGTTCTACATGAACTTTAGAGTGAACTGACACTTTACCTGTGTGCCCTGTTCAATCACAACCTCACCTCAGGTTTTGTCCCTACCGAATGGCGCACTGCTACATTCATCCCTCTCCACAAAGGAGTAGTGACTACAGACCCTGGGAACTATTGCCCCATTAGCCTGATGAGTCTGATAAGCAAAGCTATGGAATGCATCATCATGAACCTAATAAACAAGGATATAAGGAATCTCCAAACTCTGGATCCCACACAGTTTGGTTTTGTGAAGGCTAGATCATGCCTGCTCAACTTGGTCGATTTCTTTGAGTCAGTCACCAGAGCTGTGGATGAAGGCAAGGTGGTTCATAAAGCCTACCTTGATCCGGCCAAGGCCTTTGATACCATTCCCCACTCAGGAATTATAGTAAAACTCACTAAGCTAGGCATCAACCCTTATATCACTAGGTGGGTTGCAAACTGGCTTACAGATACAACCCACAGTGAGAAAGTAGCTGACTCTAAGTCAGAGTGCCGACCAGTCCTGAATGGAGTCCCACAGGGTTCGGTCCTGGGTCCTCTCCTGTTTGGCATCTACTTCTCAGAAGTCCAGGCCAACACAAAGGGACTTTGGCTGACAAAGTTCGTAGATAATTGCAAGTTGGGATCTATTATTAATTCCCCAAGTGATGTTGACATCCTACAGAAAGGACTCACTGAGACCAACGACTGGTGTCAGAACCATGGCCTTAAGCTCATTGCCAAAAATGTGTCTTCATCCCCATTGGAAAAAACCTGGTTCCCATGAATTACCACATCAATGTTAGTCCACTGAACACAGAAGGTGTTATAAGAGATCTGGGAACACAGGTTGACAGCAACTTCTCTTTTGACCACCACATTGCCACTGTGGTCAGAAAGTCCTTCTGTGTGGCACATCTCATTACTAAGGGTTTTGCATCCAGGAAGAAATAGGTCATTGTCTCCCTCTACTCTTCCCTCATTAGGCCAATCATAGAGTACAACGCCCCATTTGGCATGTACCCCACTAGGCACCTGCAGCAACCGGAGAGGCCACAAAAGTACCTCACAAACAGGATCTTAGGCCTTAAATACTTGCCCTATAGGGATAGACTCAAGAAACTCCAACTATTCTCTGTCTCATATTGTCTACTTAGAGGTGATCTATGCTTGACTTACAAAGCCATGTCTGACCCAGCTCTGTTAGAAATGCTACATCTAAAGAAATCCCAATCCCTCCACACCACACACTCCAGAGACCTCAACCTCATTACCACAATCAACAGAATGTGCTGGAGGGACAGATTCACAACCCAGAGACTGCCCGTGCTATGGAATTGACTTCCCATACATGTCAAACAGAACACCTCACTGGCTCTCTTCAAGAGAAATCTTGATGAGTGGATGGGAAATAGAAAATTCATCCTGGGGATCACTCCAGTGGCTCTACTCAACAGATGCACTGGGAATTAGGTCGGGTGGCACAATGCCAGGGTAATCCTATGGGCTATGCTTGTAAAGGCTCCAAGGAGATCATCCTAGTACCTATGAACCTATGATATAATGAATGCTCAGCCAGTACTTTTCTGGAGTTCTGAAACAAAACAGAATGAATAGTGTGATGGCAACTTCAGTTTCAGTTTTTTTATTGTCATGACGGTGTACATATAGTGCTAAGATTTACAGTTTGGACTTGTGAAGGGACCATGGAATTACTTCACTAAAGCAGCTTAATCACAATAGGTCTGCCACAGCTGAGTCTAATGCCCAGCCCAACTCCTGATATCTAACAACACTCAGCCTTTCAATGCCAGCCCAAAGATGGCCTTTCTCAGACATCAGGACATTGTACAATAAATGTAGTATCTACCCGTGCCATCTTTAGTTCTTTCTTGCCACAGTTGTATGTGTGAGACATTTTGATAGAAAAAGAGGTTATCAGTCTGGCATCAGCATACACCAAGAGGTACATCAGAATGAGAAAATATGTACCCTAATGGGGACATTTTCTTGCATGTTTTATAATAAAGGCCTGTATGCTGTGTCTATTTCTGTGAAAGAAAACAGGTATACTTGTGGGAAGCAGTTTTCTCATAGGGACTACCACAATCAATGCTTATACTACCTTGATTTGAAGCACAGTGTAGTAAATGGTAAGATCTGCTAAGGATTCAATCCTAAAACAATAAGGAGAAGAGTGCTAACAATGCAGTTGTACCATGAAAAAATTAAATAAATAACTAGAGATCCTAATTAAGATATTCACCCAGCTGGAAAGATGCAAAAGGGACCCATGAACTTTCCACTAAAAAAGAAGGAAAGAGGGAACGAAAGATGGACTCCCAAACTCGCCATCTCTATTAGAGTCTCTTCCTGTCTGCTAGTTGCAGTCTTGGCCCTGTTTCACTTTTCTTTCCTGAGGCCTCTGACACTGCCCATGTAGTGAGCACCTTGCCATCAGTCTCAGGTACATATTCCCAGGCCAAACATTATTAACTGAGTTGGGTGTCAGATCTATATGACTGCTCTGTCACACTGCCTATTGATTTCAGAAGGGGGTGCAATATCCCTAGTGATTTAGTGAAAGACAATGCCCACATCCATAAGTCAGAGTCTAAGGATTTCCCCTGTAAAAGTTTCCAAATAGGAGGCCACCACCAGCTATACAAAGACCCTCACAAAGACCCTCACACCAGAGCTCAGGACACTAAACACACCTCAGCAGCTGCCACAAGTGGGTCTACTCCCCCCACCACTCCCATAACCTGACCTCCTAATATAAAGCTGTCTCAAGATTTTTTGAGCTTTATACAGCACAGACAGCCAGGCACTGACAAACACTCTGTGTCTTTGGTGTCTTCTGTACAAAGGAAATGAGAGTTATCTCCCAGAGAGATGTATACACCACTGTCCTTGAGGAAGAGGAGCAGGATTCCAGATTCTAGCCCCCCACCCTATTATAGCAATAACACTGGGTCCTCTTTGTCTCCTATAGAGGACATCTCATTCAGCTGTACTCTGTTTAGAAGCCACATACATGCTCTGTCATAAGTGACAGAGTTCTGTACCCCAGAAGAGATAGTGGTAGGCTTTAGCTATACTTCAACTACATGAAGTTCAACTAAGTGTCTTTGAAACAATATCTTTGGAACCACATTACCCTGCTCCCAAGGATGCTTAACCTTTATATATGGTAAAATACACTTACAGATTTCTATAGAAAAACTTAGTGGCAGATATAGTGCTCCTAGAAACTGTTAATTGAGAAAAACTTACTCCAGGGCACAACGCACTTCCCAGTGACTAGGAAAGCAGGCTTATAGACTGCTTTGGGAAGAAAGTGAATACAGATTTATTCTTTGCCTTTACGGCATAGGTAGATCATGGTCAAATGGGGATGTAGACAGGGTTATGAAATATGCCCCCACCAGATTACTTGGTTGTTTCTCCCAATTACTATAAACACTGCTCAAATTTGTCAGTGTGCATACTATTTTTTCCTTTTTTTCTAGTGTGATCACAGAGATTTAGATTTAATTTCAAACTGTTTTTTCAAATTTTACAGGAAAACACTGAAAGTTTTTTGATAAACAAAACAAAACAAAAAAGTTTCACAATGAAAACAGACTTGGCATGAGTGACTGTAAACTTCTCTTCCCTTGAAACTAACATTTTTTGAAAGTGCATCTGGTAACTCATTAAACTACAAGAGATACTCTGTCATTCATAGTTAACTAGCATATACTGAAGCACTAATTAGTAGCTATGCAAAGTGTACGGGAATTCAAAAGTCAAATGTGTAATCCATTTGCTAACAACTTGAGACAGCCGACTGGGCACAAATGTACATTTTCAGAGACAGCCCAGGAATACTATTTGGTGAAGTCACTTGACTGGAATCTCACAGCAGACAAATAAAGGCTGAGGGCTGCAAACCTTGCACTACAGGGAGCATCTCATAAACAACTCATACCTCAGGATTTAATAAACTCTATGTAGGCACCATGTAGAATCTACACGGAATGTATCTGTGTACATGGCCACAGATCCCCCTTGGCAGTGCATCATGCATATTAATGACGGCACACTGCGGAGGGAAAGACAAGGAACACAGAAATCGAATCAATGCAGTTTTTTTCTTATTTTTTTTTAATAAAAAGATGCATGTTTGCATGGTGCAGAGCAGAGCGCACCAATGCTAGGCTGTACTCACATGTAGACAGTTGACACCTGCCAGACATCTAAAAATAGAAACTGGATGCAATTAATAAGCATAATGACATTTTACGTGCTTTATTTATTTATTTTTATTTGGCATTTGGGTGGCACAGCACAGAGTGTAGCTAAGCTGAGTGGAGCCCATACATATACATGGCGGACACCTGCCAGATATCTAAAAATAGAAACTGGATGTAATTAATTATTTATTTATTGGTGTGTTTAAACGTGTTTGTGTGGCACGGTGTGGTGCAGTGATCAGCACTGCTAACAGGTAGCTCAGTGGTATATGTGAAGTTATATCAGATTTCTCGATATCTACGTAGCTTATTGGGTAGAGTTACAGCTGTATGTGTAGTAGGTTCAGGGTTCAAATACATGGAAGTCAGAAGTTGTCTGTATTTTTGTTGCACACCTTATGGGCAAACTTAAAATATGGCTCCACTGTGCCCTACTAAACACTGCTCATTTATGCTAAGCACCACATAAACATGTTAACAGCTGCCAATGTTTGCTCGGTGCTCAACTTCACTAAAACCATGATTGTGTGTGATTGTGTGCTGCTCAGCTCTGCTTAGTTGGCTTGCATGCTGCTATGCAATGTGGCTCTTTTTTGAATTTTGCTCAATGACATGTAAGGGCAGGAAAACAGCCTGTATAAAGTGCATTAGGTGGGAATTCTGCAGAAACCATTGGAGTTTATCATCTGTTGATATGGCTGGCAGTGTTGGAGAAGGTGTGCACCTTTGGGCAAAGTAGTGGGGCATTCAGGAGTCCAGGGTCATGTTTGGGCTTGTAGTAAAAAAAACATGAAGATAGGCTCCTACAGGGTGGTTTCCAGAGATCAGAGTGTAAGGCAGAGACCTGGGACTGGATGTCCAGAGAATTCACCAGTGTTACTGGTATCCCGTGCCATGATGACCTGAAAAGACAAAAGAGGGGAACCAGGGACACCTGGGTTCAAGAAGCGAGGGCACGGAATGCCACACAAGTATGTAAGTACTTTTTACGCTCTTTTACCAATATGTAATCTGAATGTCTGCAAAACTGGTATGCATAATGGTGTGCTTCTCTCCGAACAGCTGCAGCTGAGAGGGCTCACAATGTTGAGTCTCATGCTAGGCGCCTGACCAGGTTGCACTGTGTGCGTGGTGAGTGTGGATGTATTATGCCAAAAATAGTGCAATAAGCAAAAAAGAGTAAAGCATTAACTGCAGTAAAGTATATACAATAAAGTCTGTAGTGCAATAAAGTTGGAATTAGAGCCGTAGTGCAATAAAGTTGGAATTGGAATAATAACAGCTGTAGTTTAATAAAAAAAAGAAACAGTACCAATAACAGCAAGGAAAATGGTGTACATCAGAATTGTCTTGTCATAACCATTGTAGTAGAGCTGTATGCATTGAGTCTGTAAAATAAGGCTGCTGCAGTCAAATATAACACTGTAATAACTGTAGAATGCAAATCGAATAGCTGCAAATGGTATTGCTTAACTCACAGTACTACTCAAGGTTTTCTCTAGACCAGTACCACTCACATAATGCTCTGTCTACCACAGACATCAGGTAATAAAGGTATATGGGTAATGTAGCCCACTCCATGGCCAGATATTGTGTGTGGACTTTACAGATATTGCAAACCAATGACAGTAATATATGTTCACCTGTATTGTTGAAAGTGAAATAAAGCTGTAGTAATATATGCAGTATGGTTGTATACCATGCACGTGTGTTCTATTGACAATGCAGTCTAGTAAAACACTGCAACAGTACTAGAATGCTAGAGGAAAGTCCTGTAACTTGCATTGAACATCACAGTATGTTTCCAGATGGTCTCCAGGCAAGTATCAGTCACCCTGTAGACAGCAGTGCCTCGGTAGCTCAGTCTGTTAAGTTCCTTGTACACTGTACATTTTGCCACACACAGTTCTGGGTTAAAATCCAGTGCTACATAGCACTACATTTTCAGTATCAGTCAGGTAATGCTCACAAGTTCTCTCTCCCCAAGAACACAAAAATGTAATGGGTGAGGTAGCCCATAATATGTGCAGATGTTGTGTTTAGCTATCACAGAATGTTACACTTAATAGCAAGAATATGTGCATCAGCATTGTTGATTCAGAAATAAAACTGTGTAATCCCCGTATGGTGTTATCTCTTGCTTGTCCATACTAAGCTGCTTCAGTCATTTAATAAAGTATTTGCAGATGTCCCCTGCAGTCACAGGTAATGGGCTAATCTCCCATGCCTGCCAACTAAGGATAAAATGATTGACTTAAACAATTGGCTAAGCTTATGGTGTCATTCAAAGGGGATCCAGTATCTGTCTGTCTAGGATGACATGATTGACAGACCACGATGCTTTGCCAGAGATGGTCTGCACCTGTCGCCCCTGGGATTCAGGTTACTGGCTAAGGCTCTTGCCACCCCTATAGTGCCTTTTTTAGGCAAACGTCAAAGGACAAAACCACCACCGTAACAGGTACAAGCATGCAAAATCTGAAGGTAATGCTACTCAATGCTAGAAGTCTAAACCTCAAATTGCACTCTCTCGAGGCACTCCTAAAAATGGAGAACATCGATATCTGTGCAGTAACTGAGACCTGGTTCAAGGCTCCAGAGAGCACCCCTGCAATACCAGGCTACAACTCTTACCACACTTTTCGGCCACCAAACCAGGACCGAAACACTAAAGGTGGAGGAGTGTCAATATTCACCAAGGATATTCACACCACCAGGCTAGTTGGCCAACACAATGTGCCTGAAATTCTCCAAGTGCAACTAATACTAGGTAAGACTGCAATCCAAATTGTAGCTTGCTACAGATCCCCCACCATACCCCAAGATTCTCACTACACCTTTCTAAACATACTGGAAAATATTAAGATAGAACCAAACACCCTAATACTGGGTGATTTTAACTACCCTGCCATTAACTGGGAAAACTACTCATGTCCCAACACCTTTGCCCAACGGTTATTGGAATTCATAAATTCCAATGCCCTGGATCAACTAATCCATAGTCCCACCAGGGGCTCCAATATCCTAGACCTGGTCATTACCAACATGGGAAATCAATGCTCCATACCTATGGTCACCCCCTCGTTAGTCAGGTCTGACCATAAGCTAATCACCCTTAACATCCACATCCCACCCCACCCCCAGTAAAGAAACCACCATAAAAACTTCTCCAAAGCCAACTTCATGCTACTCAAGTCAGAAGTGACAAACTTCACGAAACCCATGCAGACGGGAACTGAAAGTTCAACTGCTGAATCCTACACTAAGGCACTGTCGAGCACATCCACTCATGCATGAATCGTGCCATCCCAAATAGAACCAAAATGCTCTCATCCAAAAAGGAAGCCAATCTGGTGGTCCCCTGCCATAAACAAACTTTACAACAAAAGGAAGAAACTTTTGCAGAAAAGAGGAAAATCCCAGGATGCAAAAAACTCCCTTACTAGCCTCAGTAAGAAACTGAGATGCCTCATACAATCCTCCAAAGCTAGTTACGAAAATAAAATTGCCAACGATTCCAAAGACAACCACAAAGCATTCTATAACTATGTCAAGAATCTAAATGGCAATGCTCAGATCTGCTCTGAGCTAAAACAGAATGGCATTAAATATACTGATCCGAAGGATATTGCCAATATCCTGGCAGATCGACTCAGTGCCAACTTCACCCCCCTCTCACCCCCTAAATGGCCCATCTCAGTACCGGAAGATTGCCAAATTCCAGTAATAACGGCCACACAGGTACAAAATGCACTCTAAAGCCAAGAATACAGCATCCATGGGACCAGATGACATCCTGGGCTGTGTACTACATGAACTACAATATGAACTGGCACCTCACCTAAGTGTCATGTTTAATCATAGCCTCACCTCAGGTTTCGTGCCCACTGAGTGGCGCAGAGCTACAGTTATCCCAATCCACAAGGGGATCCACCTTGGATCCCGGAAACTACCGTCCCATCAGTCTGACAAGCCTTATCTGCAAGGCCATGGAGCGTATTATCATGGAACTTATAAACAAAGACATTGGCAACCTTCAAACACTGGGCCCCACCCAGTTTGGGTTTGTGAAGGGCCGATCTTGTCTCCTGAACCTGATTGACTTCTTTGAATCAGTCTCCAGAGCCATGGACAAGGGTAAGGTGGTCCACACAGCCTATCTAGACCTTGCCAAGGCCTTTGACACCATCCCCACTCTGGAATCATAGATAAACTTACTAAGTTGGGCATTAATCCCTATGTCACCCAATGGGTTGCTAAATGGCTTACTGATAGAACCCACACTGTAAAAGTAGCCGACTCCAAATCCAGCTCCAGACAAGTGACAAGTGGAGTACCTCAGGGTTCAGTCCTGGGGCTCTTGTTTGGCATCTACTTCTCTGAAGTACAGGTCAACACTAAGGGACTCTGGCTAACAAAGTTTGCAGATGACTGCAAACTGGGAGCCATTATTGAATCCCCAAATGATGTGGATGCTCTACAAAAGGGCCTTACAGAAACAGATGCTTGGTGCCAGAGCATTGGGCTCAAGCTCAATGCCAAGAAATGTATTGTTATCCCCTTTGGGAAAAAACATGTATCCATGAATTACCATATAGGTGGCAGTACAATAAACACAGAAAGTGTGATAAGAGACTTAGGGACACAGGTGGACAGTGGTCTCACCTTCGATAACCACATCGCCACAACAGTCAGGAAATCCTTCTATGTGGCACACCTCATCACGAAGGGCTTTTCATCCAGAAAAAAGGAGGTCATTGTCCCACTGTACTCATCCCTCATTAGACCCATTATAGAATACAACGCCCATTTGGTATGTACCTCTCAAGACATCTGCAACAACTGGAAAGGCCTCAGAAATACCTCACTAAAAGAATCACAGGCCTAAAGCAGATGCCCTACGCCGCCTTAAAAACTCCAGCTATACTCTGTCGCATATCGTCTACTCAGAGGCGATCTCTGCTTAACATACAAGGCCATGTCAAACCCAGAGCTGTTGGACATGCTACACTTAAAGAAATCCCAATCCCTCAGAGCTACACGCTCCAGGGATCTAAACCTTGTCATCACAATAAACAAAACATGCTGGAGGGATAGGTTCCTGACCCAGAGACTCCCAAGACTCTGGAATAGATTGCCCATACATGTCAAGCAGAGTGCCTCTTTGGACCTCTTCAAGAGGAACCTTGACAATTGGATGGGAGAAAGGAAATTCACCCCAGGGATCACGTCAGTCACCCTGCTAGACAGGGGTCCAGGAAAGTAAATAATGTGGGAAGAAATAGCCAGGGAATTGTTATGGCTAGGCTTGTATAGGCCCTAGGGCTGATAGCCTAGTACCAACCTATGAACCTATGAACCTAAGCCATGACAGCTGTCTAGTTTAAATACTGTATACAAACATGCCTCTCAAGTGTCATGAGTTCTCGTAATGTAGTTAGAACTGACTAATCTGTCTGTCACATGTTTACAAGATAAAGTAATACCTGGAATACAGTGTATTACCAAATCCATTTACAGAACACCCTGGTAGTTATATAAGACCGCATTATGTGAAGCCATTCTGAGTAGTTCTGTAACTGCATTTGTTACTGCTTGCACATTATTGTCTTGTGCTATCAGCTTGAGAGGCATGTACATGCTACAACAGCTATAGTAGAATTGTATTCACTGTAATCACAGCTGTCAGTACACACCTGTAGAAGTGTGTATGACCAGTGTTGTCAGGGATATGAACTGCAGTCTCACTAATGGAATGTTTTTTCTCTCACTCCAAACCCCTTATCTTAATTTATTCATATTTAGAAAATGTGGTTGATTATTGTTATGTTTTATTATGATTTAATATTAACATATTTTGTTACACTAACTATATTTTGGAAAATGTGGTTGATCATTGTTATGTTTTATTATGATTTAATATTAACAGATTTTGTTAAAATAACTGTTTTGTTGGCCTTATGGTTTATTTCACACTGGCATGCTGTTACCATACTGGCTGTTATGTTACATTATGATGTGTTGCACATAATATACATTAATATGTATTTGGATTCATAAATATGATGTTCCATTCTGTTAATACTAACACTTGTTTGGTTATTACTAACCGTAACATATTGCTTTAACTCATGACCCACAGCATGTCAAGGTAGGCCAGTTCACCTCACCTCAACCGTCCATGGCACTGGGACCCAGACCGGTGGTGCTCCCTCTACTGCCCCTGCACTACCTGTGGTGCCAGGTAGTACCACCCAGGAGATGGGGCCCAGTCCCCCTCTGGAAGCAGTGTCAGAGGAAGAGTGGTCACCCGTGATGAGCTACTGGTCCTGGATTGCAGGATAGTCCACCGTGGCTATGACCAATGCCTGTGCAGAATTGAGGGCATGCTGGCCAACCTGGTGGGGCAGCATCCCCCTGATGACCAGCCTCCAGCACAACCACCCTAGGGGCAGTGAAGAAACAGTGCTGATGGTCCCATCATTGGGGACATGAGTCATGCTGCTACCATCCAGAGCTACATGGGACTCGGATTCCACAACACCCTCCCTGTCAAAGGTGTTCATCTCCCTCATGTGTCGCACACCCCCCATCTGCTGTCTTGTTTGTCTTGTCTGTTTGCAAATGCATCCTCACCTATCCAACTTACTCCCCCACTTGTACCAATGTCCCTTCCCCAACATTCCACTTTCACTTTAAAAACAAGGGCACCTGTCCCAAAAAAATATATATTGTCCCATACATAGCTCTCCATTTTGCACATGTGTCCACTAGACACACACAATTCATTCCAACTGGCTTGACAACACAGTTATTTTGACCTCACCCCTCTCTCTGGGGTTTGAGAATACAAATTCATGTACAAATCTGTTAAAGTGCACAACTGTTGCTTTACAAGAAATGGATAGCTATGGTTCTTTCCTACACCCTTACTGCATATCCCTTCCTGCCTTTCACTATGTTTTCCCCCTGCTTGCCCCCATTTCGCCACTTTCCTATCTCTCCTTTTTTTCTTTTCTTTATATTGTTTTAGCATGGAGCTGCACGGAGCATCATGTCATGCAACTTTGCTTAGCTCAGCTAAATAGAGCTATAATGATTATATGTGCTTTTAACATTGTAAGTCACATGTACAAAATAAACATCTCTACCCTGTTTCAAACCCAACCCATCACACCTGCAGCACATTGCATTAACCTGCCACACCATGAAACTCTTAATTAAAACAGGTGGTTTAAACTAAAAGTAGTAATTGCCACTTACAGTCATTAGGCATGTTTCAGTGAAGCTGCATGCTGTGCTGCATCACTCAAACTGGAATAAACAGTAATGGAAAAAAATGGGAGTGTATCTTGAATTCTGGTGCAATAGTGCACCACTAGACAGCCAAACACATGATAATGGATGTAACTGAGGGCTATGATAGGAGGTAAACCCTTTTATCATCAGCATGTAGAAAGTCACCTGCTAAGGCATTTATGGCAAAATACATGTTCAACTGGGAATCTGTTGCAGAAATACATCCATATAAGGCCATGCACATACTGATGGATGTAGAAAATGTTTGTCACAGCCTGTATGTGTGCACATATATCTTGCAAGTACACCTGCAGTAGCAGTGACTCAGCAGCTCAGTCTGTTAAATGACTTGCATACAGTGCATTTTGCCACACACAGTCCTGGGTTCAAATCCAGTGTTGTGCTGCATTTCAACTACATTATTGTGAAGACAGTAATTAATGGATCACTGATACACTCTTTATCCATACAAAGCATTGCAAATTAAATAACCACTTGTCACTGCATGAAGTCACAGGCCTGCAGTTAGGGACACACTTCACATATCTGTATAACATTACAATATGTCACCTAGTACTTTATTATTGACACAGTTGTTTAACATACATACCTTAAGCACATACCTTAATTGGAGTGTAAAGGGTACACTCATCCTGGCACTGCCTCAGCAACAAGGCTGACACACCTAATCCAGATACACCTACAGCTTGTTGTCCTCCAAAGTGTTCACACTCTCTGCCTATGTCTACTACCTGCAGCAGCAGCTGCAGCCTGTGGTACACATGTCTCTATGTAATGGTTTCTGCTACAGACCTACCCTTTGTGATAATGTAGTCTCCTTACCCCAGTAGTTTCCATCTCAACAGCTAAGAAAGGGGCCCTGGTCTACATGAAGGCCTTATATATTGCACAGTGGTTACATGCTATTGGCTAATGACAGTGCATTTCAGCTGTTTTGGCTGCAATTAGCATTTCAAAACCACAGATTGGTTTATAGCTAATCACCTGCTGATGGGGAGCATGTTTTAAAGGCAGGTAGCTGGCTGTGGGGAATCATTCTGTATGAGACCTTAGTCACACAGACCATCCCTTTGTAAAACTTTACCAGCCACACAGTATAACAGAAGAGTACTGCACTCTAGCAGGTGTGTAACTGTTTTCTGTGTATAACAGGGCTCAGATGGGAGGATAGAGGTATGGGGAATAGGGATTACAGCAGTAAACTGGTCATAGACCTTTGGTAATGACATGCCAATGATACCCTGCTGACATACACCTACAAGGGACATACAATACTCCAAGGTTGCATGATCTTTTGTCATTGTGGCACACTGCTGTTGTTGGAGTGTATCTTCATAGTGGTTGTAATAGCACACTGCTATTTGTCTGGCACTGGTCATATGACATATTATTTGGGTGGTTGGCCTTAGTGGACACACCACTGTAGACTGGAGTGTTGGGTGTATGATTATACAGCAGATTTTCTTATGGCACACAGTGAAATACCTCACTATTGATAGTATCTCGGCTTGATCCACACATGTTATATGTTGTCACACTGTGGGGTATGACATGTGTGAGCAAGGAGTGGATAGTGTTGGCTATTTTGCCCTTGCTGTATCTGTACATATTGAATGTTTGTTTAGCTGATCCTGTAATGTGTTCCCCTTGTGTTGTCTTTCAAAAATTATGTACCACAGAAGGCACCCACCCTTCTCAGATGCAGAGAATGAGAAAGTCTTGCAAGGACTAAGACAGCATCATGATATCCTGCTAGCCAGAGGAGACATAATAGGAGAACAGTGGGTGGCAGTGTGGTCAGACCTTGTCCGTTACGTTAATGCCACAGGCCAGCAGGGCAAGACATATGAACAAGTCTGACACTGGGCAACCAATATGATTAATGCTGCCCTATGATGGGCAGTGGATATAGCCAGGGATCATGCTGTCACTGGTGGTGGGCCTTCAGCAGAGCAATAACTCTTGGCCACTGAGGAATTCCTGGCATACCTAGGCACACGCAACAGCTCCGCGACATCCATCACACTGTGCATCGTGGAGGTGGGTGCCACAGTTTCCACAGCTGAGGAGCATGTAGGTAAGCTTATTGTAATCAGCATTGTACTACTGTAGCAGTCCATGTATCAGGCTGCACATACTTATATGTGGGCATTGGATTTTTGTTCCTCGGGTGGGTGTAAGTACAGGTATACACTCATATGCAGATTGGGACCAATACAACAAGTAACACAGTAGCTACTGTATATGTGAGATATATGGATGTATTGCCTTATTGTGCTACAACATGCAGTGGTACTGACATTACCCCTTCCTTAACTTTTCACAGGTCCATCAGGTATTGGCCAAGGCTGCTGTCCTGCCCATGGTAAGTATGAAACTTATTTTGTTAAGGAACAATTATAGTCTATTACAGTTAAGGGCCAGAATAATGTCCTATGCACATGTAGTTATGTGTATAAACAGCATAGGATGTTATTAAATGCCAGTCTGAATGAGATAGCTAAGGTTTTGAGAAGGGGTAGTCACAGAAGTGTAGTACAGCAAACAGGTACACTTTGGCAGTTACAGGTAACAGCAGATAAGGCTCCTGGTTTAAATGAGACAAGAAATCTAAAATGTCTTTTAAAATACAACAGTTTGAAGGCAAATACATTAGGCAGTGAAATGTGTATTTCCATATAATTGTGAAGAGAGTTGTACTGGGTTTTATGTGTTTTTTTTTTCAATTATAGTTTCATACTGAGTAAGTAAAAGGTAAATATTACTGGTCATGTTTGACTTGATTTACTTGAAGCAATGGTCATAAAGGTTCTGATTTGAATTTGAGTTGTGTTCCGAGGTAGTGCTTAGTGGAGGAAGGCAGAGAAGGAAGATGTTTGACTGCTAATCCAGTTGTGGGTCTTCATTGTTAGGAGTCTTGAATGCTTTTTGTGCACAATAGAGCAGGTATTAATGTACTGCTTTTTTAATTCTTATTGCAGGTGACCATGGCATTGGAGTCTGTCACCTACACATCCTGATGTCAGTGTCTCCTCAGACACTGATGATGATGGTGGCCACATTGAGGCACAGGTGGGGGTGCCAGGGGCTGAATCTGTCCCAGAGGTAGACATCACTCTTCTGCCCCATTGTCCCCATACACAGTCTGTATACCCACACATACCCCTAACTCCAGAGGCCACAGATATTGGACAGCCAGAGGGTGGAGACATTGAACAGGAAAGTGTGGCAACTATGGCTCCAGTGAGTGTAGACACTGGCCATAGCCAAATATCTGGCAAGGTCCCACAAAGGTGGATTGACAGGGGCGCTTGTAGGGGGCCTGTTGTCCATCCATCACCTATTGCAGGTGTCACATCACGGGTCACCCGGCACATGTATTGGGCCATCATGGAGGCACAGGCACTTTCTGAATGGGACACCAGGCATATGCTTAGGGTTATGGATGCTGCAAACTCAGACATCTGTGACAGCCTCCACTGTATTGGGGACACCCTAGATTGGTTGACTGATGCAGTGGACAGACAGTGGGCTGAGACAGTGTCTGCCTTGGACCTCACATTGTCTGTGCTAGAACATGTGGTTGGAGCTGAGCAACTGACCTGTGGACGTAGGTGAGCAACATCATCTGCTGAGAGTCCATGGGGCTGTGAACACTCATGCTCCTGTAGTGGCAGTACATCCAGCACTGCAGAGGAGAGTGTGCTGTCCACACCATGATGCAGCAGGTCATGGACTCATGGAGCTGGGTGCTCCCTTGGGGGAAATGGTCCCAGCAGACTGCAGTCATCATCAGGTAGTAGCACCACTTCTGGCCTTGGGCATGGAGGTGCCAGTGCAACTCCTGGCAGAGCCACTTCTTATGGTCAGGGCTGGAGACAGTGAACTGTCAACTCTATCCTGTATGGTCCACAGCTGTCCAACATACCCATGTGTAGGGCAAACACTGAGCTTGACTTTGTACATGCACACTCTCAGACACCACTGCCAAATGCAGGTCACCTGCCAACAAGCACAGCACCTCTCGACGGTCCATTTTACATGCTCCTCCCTGACTCACACACGTGCTGTCTGGAAAGTGAGCCAGCCTAGACCTCCTGCATCCCCACACAACACCCTGTTCAAGTGATGACACCTGTGCCACATCCCTGTCATCCTTGACATCAATGCAGGGAAATGAAGTTATGTCTGATGCACAGGGCAACTATATTACTTAACATGTACGTGTGCAATGCAGTGTTGGTTCACCATCCCACTTGTAGTGGTTAACAGATACTGTATGCTGGCATTTGTCATGTGTACACCACATACATTTGTGTACCTGATGTGGTCCTTATGTTGTATGTTGTTGAATTGGTTGTACAGTTACACAATGACAGGTGTGGCACAGGCATGTTTATGTATCTGTTACAGGAGTCTGTTGGGATAACCCATGGATACACAGTGGAAATAACGCAGCACAGGATGTCATGTCAGCGCAGTGGACATATGTCTTCAGCAAGGTACAGCACTATAATTGCATGGCTCCATAGGTTCATATGTATATAATAGGCTAACAAGGACAATGTAGGCATTCAGCAGACTCATGCTTCCCTAATCTGTGAGAAGGTCTCCTACCCTTCATAAGTGCCACCAGGGTTTTCATGGAGATGACACAGCTACATATATCCTGTAGCAATAGTTGCCTGGCAACAGTTATGAATGTTGTGTTCTCCATCCCTATGTGTAACCTGTAGATGATGTGTGTCACAGCAGATGTGTGTGTGTGACATGCTTGAGGAGACTGTTTCATGTAGGGTGTACTGCCTGTGTTATATACCTGTCTCACCAGCATGTACTGTGTTTCCCACACTGATGTTGTTGGTGTGTAGCACAGGTGACACGTTAGATCTGTCATGGATACACAGGAGTTACACAGTGGGAACTGACAGCTTCCTGTATGGAGCCATACACATCCTCTCTGAAGCATTTCAAAGACAGACTACACATGTACGGTCTTGACATGGACTCCAAAGGATATGTTCTTTACAATGTGTAGTGGTGTAGCTTGAAACCTGTATGGCTGCTATAGTTGTACAATATGTCTGTGTAGTGACATGGCAAGGGTGCCATTGCACACAGTGATAGCTGTGATGACTGCCACATTCAGTATACCAGTGCCAGTCTTGGATGTAGGTACCAAACCTGTCTTTCCAACCAGTGACAGTTGAAGACAACAGTGCACTCTGTGTTCAATCCATACATCCCTTGTTCAGTAACATGTACAATGCTCTAACAGGCTCACACAAACACATGGCTACTTTGAGGCTAGCACCATATCCAGTCAGTGCTTACAGGACATGCCAAGGCACACACGTAGTGCAGGTTGGCTGTATGTAGGTGTGTACACTTACCTATGTAATGGTACATACTACAGACCACAGTATGTGGTGCATGCACCAAACCTCATGGCTGCTAGTACTATCATTTTAGGATGATATACGCAGACCTTGTTGTGGTCAGTCCTTTGGGGGGCTGCACTCACTACAAATAAAACACTGCAAAACCATACATATGTCTAGGCTATCAAGGTTATGCTATATGAGTATATACACATGCACCAAGTGGACTGGAGTGAGATTAGAACTCTTATCCATCTAGTCTTATACACTATAGATTATGGTATTTATCACATGTGCCACAGCTTTCATCTTATATTACACTGTCAGCTGGTAGTCTTAAGGTGGCTGACATAATCGGCCTTTGTAGAAGAGGGCAGTGTGGAAGCTAGCTGCAAGTTACAGGGCCAAAAAGTATATAACCATCGCACCTGGATAGCCCATGAGGGCATGAGCGTTCACTTGCAAGGAGATACACAAATACACTACAACACAGTCATGCACTAAGTGGGTTGGAGTGAGATTAGAACCTCTAACTACTTAGTCATATATACTATAAGTATAGGTGTGTTACTAGGATGATGGAGGATCTTTTGTGTGATAGTAAGCTGGTAAATGAGAAGTTGATTATGGAATTCCAGCCAGCCCAGTTGTTTTAGATTATGTCAATGGTGGGTTCTAAATGGGGAACTTGTGGCAAATCTGGCAATGTTGTATGAGTTTGTAAGTTTGTTGAGCTTACGTTTGGAAAGATTGGAATAAATTGGAGAGGCATAGAGGAGGGTAGAGATAAGATGGGTGTGGGCAATAGTAGTTCTAGTTGTAGGAGTAAGGAAGGATTTCATCCTATAAAGTGAGCCTAGCTTTCTGTTCACTGATTTTATTGTGTTGTTTATGTGTGTGTCAAAGGTGAGGTTATTATCAATTGTTACTCCTAAGAGTTTGGTAGTTGGGTCAGGTGATATAGCAGTACCATTACTGGATAACACTGTGAAGTCTGTTTGTGTGGACTTTTTTGTAGGGTTAAAGAGCAGTAATTTGTTTTTTTTTTTTGGGTTAAGGAGTAGGCAGCGCTGTAGGAACCAGTTTTCCACAATGTTCAGTACCTTTTGGGTGAGGGATTGGAGCTCAGTTAAGGAAGTAGCAGAGCATATTAATGTTGAATCATCTGCATATTATATGTAGGTAGCTTGAGGAATAGTTAAGTTGAGGTCATTAATGAAAATTGAGAATAGGAAGGGACCCAAAATAGAGCCTTGATGGACACCTAGGGAGACAGGAAGATTTGTGGAAAGTGTGTTATCCCATAGCACAACGTCTTGGTGGTTCTCCAGGAAGGAATAGAACGATTTTAGTGCTAGTGAATCAAGAGAGAGAGATTTAAATAGATTAATAAGAAGCTGGTGGTTACCCATATCAAAAGCTTTTGAGAGGTCAATGAAAAGAGCAGAAGATAGAGTGTTGTTATTATGATTTGTGTTGATGCAGTCAGAAAAGGATAAAAGGGCAGAGGTGGTACTATGGAATGGCCGAAATTAATGCTGACAGGTAGCTAGTAAGTTATTTTGGAGAAAGTGGTTGAGTAGTTGTTGGTGGATGCATTTTTCCATTATTTTTGCTAAGGGAGAGACTAAAGCAATATTTTTCTATATTTCAATATTTTAATATATTTCTGAATATAATAGAGATGTATATATAGCTGTACCTGCATGTGTGTATGATATGTAAATGTGTTATGTAGCTATATGGGGAGGTGTATGTATCATTTTAATGTATATCACTGTATTTATCAGTGCATATGTTTTGCCACTACATTGCATATGAAAGAGAAATAGTGCCAGATGGATATGTATACATATATCTGTCTGTATACACATAGGTTCATAGAGTAGTACTAGGCCAAGTGTCCTTGTGGGCCATTTTAAGCCTAGCCAATTGCCCCATGTGAGAATCAAACCCTGCACCTTGTGTCTGTAAGGTAAACACCTTAACCATCATGCCAACCTCCCACCCCTTTATGCATATACATTTACGCATAACAGGTCATTTTGATGAAGGGGCAACAGCAGTACTCTCATTTTAACTAAGTGCATGGCCATGCCGAATAGGACTGTCAGTACCAATAATGTGACTCCAGTCCACACCTACCCATACTCCAGTCCAGGATTTTGTGTGTTACAGACATTAACATCTGTCCCTGTTTCTGCAGTACTGCACTTCACTCAAACTGTACACAGCATTACCCAGTAGTGTACTGTACTGTACTTAATTTCTGACTATGGTTGGTAATGTTACACCACCAACAGACTGGCAGTCTGCATACTTCTCAACTGTTCTGATTTCCACATAATGTCCAGAGTTTTGCATCATATATTTGGTCTGTTCCTCATACATTTGTGGTCTTCTGGTGAAGTATTGAATATTGACATCACTATATTATACTACTTACAGACAAACATTTGTGCTTCAGACTTTTTATCATTCAGAACATATGTAATAATGGAACACCTTTACCTCCAGTGACATTCTAGGTTTATGGGAACAATATTTGATATCTGACCCTATGTTTGGGTCTTTGTCCCCCTAGTCTTACTGGCTTTGTCCAGATTTCTTGCAGTAAGAGGTATGACAGTCTGTAAAAACACCTACATAGAACTACCTTACATGCAAAAGATGTGAGTAATTCCGGATTTAAGCCAACACCATCACCCATGCTAGCTTCCCTAGTCCAGTGAGCCACTCCTGTCACGAGACAGAGACGAGTCATTCATCACACAATCAAAAGCATAAATATGTACATTGTTATCCTACATGAGGAGGGATATACACTGGTGTGAAGAATATCTATGTTACAGCCCTGAGATTGCCTGGTCCACTGATATACCACAGGTGATTTTCTGTTAAAGCAGTTGTATGGGTACACTGCTGTGTTGGGGGTGGGGGAACAACAGCGCATGATCTGCTGGGATATACAGTAGTCTAAATATCATGCAAGCCCACTGTTTAACATCTCCATTGATTGATGTAGTTAATATTCCAACCATGAGGTCCAGTGACTATTAAGAAACACATACTATTGGACTGGATATATGTAGTCCAATGTGGATGATCCATCTGTACAATTAGCCCACTATATTTCCTTGCATAACAGCAGCAGATCCATACATATACTATACTATAGTAATCCTTACAATTAGTGTGTAGCTTAGAGACTTACCTTGTGAATGCAGCAGGTGGGAGACCTGTAGTTCAGGGCTGACTCTGTGTGATGCAAGCTGTATACAACCAATACATGGATAGGTACAGGTTGTGTGGATTGCATGGCATCAGATATTTTAATATATGTATGTGAGTAGAAGTAATGTGTCAGTCCCTAGGGCCCTAGGTTGTCAGTGAATGTGCTACATGTTGTGTCTTAGCCAATACCAGGGCATACTGGACATGCCTACTTCTGCCTAAAGGGACATCATTAGGGGGCTTCTTCTCTGAGTCCACTTGTGAAAGTGGCTGTGGTGACCTAGGCACTGCTGGGGAGCTGTGTATCCCTTCCCTTTGCTGATCCTGCTGTAGCTGTTTCTGTATGATCATATTGTGTAGCATGGCACATACTGTGAATATATGTGCACATGTGGCAGGAGAGTATTGCAGGGGTCCACCAGATATATTGAGGCACTGGAACTGTGACTTCAGTTTGTGTGTTTGCCTCACTATGGTATTCTTCGGTGGGTGTGTACATTTCTGATGGGTGCCATCATCCACAGTTCCAGGGCATAGACAGTATCCCCCAGTAAATGCCATGTGGGATGTTCCCCCTAGTAAACATCTGGTACAGCTGTGATGTGTGCCAGATATGGGAGTCATGACAACAGCCAGGGCTGCCAGCACACATAATCATGATAATGCCCTGGGCATTGCACATGACCTGGCAGTTGATGGAGTGGTACCCCTTGCAGTTGACATGGATTCTACCTTGCTAACTGGGTGGTGCCTTAATGTGTACATGAGTGAAATCTACCCAACACCTCAGGGTAGTGTGCTACATGGTAGAAGTGTTGCACACTGCTGGCCCTTGCCTCAGAGGTGATGTGAAAATAAATGTGCTCACTGGCATATGGTAGCATGGCATCCAGGAACTGTTGGAGGACCCTGGATGCTGATGCCTGTGAGAGCCCCATCATGTCCCCAGTTGTTCTTTGGTTTAGTTTACTCTGCCTCTGTCTAATAGTGACACGGAAGTAATCCCCGGGACAAACCTACGATCCCCCATCCACTCATCAAGATTCTTCTTGAAGAGAGTCAGTGAGGTGCTCTGCCTAACATGAATTGGAATTCTATTCCAGAGGAAAGGGAGCCTCTGGGTTATGAATCTGTCCCTCCAGCATGTTCTATTTATTTCTGTGCTGAGGTTCAAGTCCCTCAAGCGCATGGCTCTAAGGGATTTAGATTTACTGAGGTGGAGCATGTCCATTAATTCTGGGTTGGACATAGCTTTATATGTCAGGCATAGATCGCCTCAAGCAGGCGGTATGCAACTGAGTAGAGCTGGAGTTTTTTTAACTGAGCAGCATATGGCATCTGTTTGAGTCCCTTGATCCTCCTGGTGAGGTACTTTTGGGGTCTTTCTAATTGCTGCAGGTGTCGGGTAAGGTACATCCCAAAAGGGGCATTGTATTCTATGATGGGCCTGATGAGGGATGAATAAAGGGGCACGATTACCTCTCTTGATCTAGATGTGAATCCTTTCATGATGAGGTGGGCTATGTAGAAGGTCTTTCTAAACACTTTGGCAATGTGGTTGTCAAAGGAGAGATTGCTATCAACTTGGGTCCCCAGATCCCTAATTACTTTCTCTGTACTTAATGGGTTACCACCTATGTGGTAATTTGTGGGCACATTGTTTTTGCCAAAGGGTATGACTATACACTTTTTGGCATTTAGCTTTAGACCATGGCTCTGGCACCAGTTATCCGTCTCTGCGAGACCTTTTTGAAGGATGTTTGTGTCAGCTGGAGAGTCGATTATGGCGCCCAGTTTGCAGTCATCTGCGAACTTGGTGAGCCATAGTCCTCCCACATTGGCTTGTACCTCAGAGAAGTAAATACCGAACAAGAGAAGTCCCAGGACAGAACCTTGTGGGACACCACTTGTGACTGGTTTCAAGTCTGACATGGCTCCAGCAACTCTGACTCTGTGGGTTCTGTCTTTGAGCCAGTTTGCAACCCATCTTGTGACATAGGGGTTTATATTTAGGCTGGAAAGCTTATCTATGATGCCCGAGTGGGGTATTGTGTCAAATGCCTTTGCGAGGTCCAGATAGGCTGTGTGGACTACCTTCCCTTCATCTATGGCCTTGGTGACTGTTTCGAAGAAGTCGACCAGGTTCAAAAGGCAGGATCTGCCCTTGACAAAGCCAAATTGGGTAGGATCTAGTGTCTGTAGGTCCCCAATGTCTTTGTTTATGAGTTCCATGATGATCCTCTCCATAGTCTTGCATACTAGGCTAGTCAGGCTTATGGGGCGATAGTTTCCAGGGTCCGCAGAGGCACCACCTTTGTGGAGTGGGACCACTGTTGCTGTACGCCATTCTTTGGGCACATATCCTGTAGTGAGGCTGAGATTGTACAGCAGTTTTACTTGAGGGATTAGTTCTTCTTGGAGTTCATGTAGGACACAACCCGGGACGCCATCTGGTCCCATGGAAGCAGTGTTTTTTGCTTTGGAGAGGGCGGACTTCACCTGAGCATCAGAGATGTTTGGGAGGCTGCAATCCACCGGGATGGATACTTGCTCTTTTTTGGGGGAGGGGGTGGAGAAGTTTGCACTGAACCTGTCTGCCAGGATATTGGCGATGTCTGTGGGTTCAGTGTATTTTTTGTCGTTTAGAATCAACTCAGAACAAGTCTGGGAGTTGCATCCCAGGTTCCTAACATAACTGAAAAAAGCCTTATGATTGTCTTTAGTGTCCTGTGCAATTTTTCTCTCGAAGCTGGCCTTGGAGGATTTTATAAGGGATCGTAATTTTTTCTAGTACTGCTCAGAGATGCCTTCCCTTTTAGGGATTTTGCTCTATCATGTAGTAGCTTCCTCCTTCTGTTGTACAGTTTATTTATGGCTGGGGTCCACCAGACTGGACGCCTGCCTTTGGATGATTGGGTCTTGACTTTGTTTGGGATAGCATGATCCATGCATTCCTGGAGATGTCCGTAGAATGCGTTTATATAGGATTCTGCAGTTTGGGCCATAGTTTCCACTGGCCCTGGGGCCTTGAAGGATTCCACTTCAGTTTTGAGAAGTGTGAAGTTCGCTTTTGAGAAGTTTTTCACTGTGGTTTTCTGGGCTGGGGTGGGGTCGGGATGTGGATATCCAGTGAAATTAATTTATGGTCTGATCTTACCAATGAGGGATATACTTCTGGTATGGAGCATAGAGTCCCCATGTTGGTAATGATCAGGTCTAGTATGTTTTCCCCTCTTGTGGGAGTGGTGACTAGTTGTTCCATAGCATTTGAGTTTATAAATTCCAGGAACCTTTGGGCTAAGGTGCTGGGGCTTGATTAATGCTCCCAGTCTATGTTTGGGTAGTTGATGTCGCCCAATATAATGGTGTTCAGAGAGATCTTAGTGTTCTCCAATGTTTTCAGGAAAGCCGAGTGGGATTCCTGACTTTGAGAGGGTGGTCTGTAGGATGCTATAAACTGAAAAGCAGTCTTGCCCACTGTCAGTTGCACAAGGATGGTCTCCGATACTTCGTGCACTGCCACTAACCTGGAGGTGTGGATATCCTTGATAAATATGGAAACTCCCCCTCCTTTTGTGGTTTGGTCCAGGTTTTGGGGCCCAAAAGCATGATATGAGGTATAACCTGGTAGTGCTGGGGTGCTCTCTGGAGCCTTGAACCAGGTTTCTGTCACTGCACAGATATCGATGTTCTCCATACTGAGGAGAGCTTCGAGTGCATGCATCTTGAGGTTATGACTTCTGGCATTTAGCAGCATTACCCTTAGTTTCTTGTTCCTTGTGCTGTCTATGGAGGTGGGTTTGACTTTTGAGCCTTTCCTAAAAAAGGCACTATGGGGGTGGCAAGAGCCTTTGCCAATATCCGAAAGCCCAGGGTGACAGGTGCAAGCCATCCCTAGGAAAGCAACGTGGCTTGTTGAGCATGTCATCCCAGGCTGACAGACACTGGATCCCCTTTGAATAACACCAAATTTTTAGCCAATTGTTAAAATCGATCATTTTGTCTTTATACTGTGGCATCATTCCAGGTGAGGGTAAGATGCTGCTCAAGGTCAGGGTCATACCGGCCTGGGCTACATGATCAGAGAGCTCCTCTATGTCTCTTTTCATGTAGTCGAGGGAGGTACGTCTCAGGTCATTCACGCCAGCATGTACAATGACTGAGTCATATTTGTATTTGCTTTGGAGTGACCTGAGTGTTTGCGTTATGTGGCGGATCCTGGCACCCGACAGGCAGTTCACTGTGACCTTCTCTTTATTCAGCCTGGTGAGCGGGACGTCAGTGTGTCTGACAATAGAGTCACCTATTACAAGTGTATCAGGTGTGTTATTCAGCCTTAAGGGCTGTGACTGCTTGGCACACTGACTTTGTGTGCTATGTGTTGTACGTGTTTTGTTTTGGGGTAGTGTTTGCTTGGATGTCTGCTTTGGAGGTCTCTGTTGCTTAGGTAGATTTTTATTTAGAGCCTCCAAGTATGTTTTTGTGTTTTTATGTGTTAGGTTTGCTGTTGTGGTGGGAGTATGTGATACTGGAATTGTATTGTGTGAGGTTACCTTCTCCTCCTGACTGGTTATACCAGTTTTGAGATGAGAGAGCTCAGCCTCCAGTTTGGCTATATGGTTGCATCTCTCACATATATTTGAACCTGTTTGGAGGAGGAGAGGGTTGTCCGTGTACATGAGACAGTTGTAACATTGCCTCAAAATTCCCAGATTCACCAGCTGGACTGGAGAGGAAACCATTGACTGACCTTTGGACATGCTAGAGTAATATACGGAACTGAACTAAAATGGAACAATAGGGGGCAAGGTAATCGTAGAGAGTAAAAGAGTAAGTAATGCTTATGGTTTATTAGTGCTAACTTGTAAGATTAATTATTTGGACCAGTGAAGGGCCTTGGAATGAGAATATGGTGCTTAATTTGAGAGATAGAGCAGTTCTAAGGAAAAAAGTGAAGAGCAGACTTTGTGGAGCAGGAATAGTTTAAACCCAATTAGGCGGCACTGCCCGATGTTGTGCTATGCGCAAAACTGCGCAAAACCGCGCAATAGAGGGTTTTAAGAGAGGGAGATTAAGGAGTTTGGAATTGACCTAAAATGGCCAATAAAACTACAGTTTCAAGGCAGTAACCACTCCCACAGGAGCAGGCAGGCTGCTCAATGTTTATCACTGCCACTGATGAACACAGAGACTTCCCTTTAGCCCAAGCAAACAATGGCCTCCAAGAAACTTACAAACAGTTCAGAACAGCAAATCTGTAACTGAACTTTTTTAAATCTCAGAAAAGTGGGAAAAAAGCAAGATGTTTTTGTTTTTTTTTTAAGGAAAGCAGAGGTTCACAAGTATCAACAAGTTAGAACAGTGCAGTAAATGACCCCACACTTGAGTGCTAGGCCAGAGACAGATAAAATGCAAGTTTTAAGAAAAAACGATTTTAAAAATAAGTGCACGCAGGAAATTCAGTAATCAGCTCTAGGTTGTGTTCTAAATACAGTTACCAACACAGAAATCAAGTTTAACAAGCCAGAAAATGCTCAAAAGTAGGTGGCAATGCAGAAAAACTTAACAAATAATCTGAAGCAAAATACTTAAAATCTCAAAAGTGGCTCCTTTCTTCTCTCAGCATTTTCTCCTCTTGGTGGGTGCTTCACCAACAGCCAACAAGTCCAAAAGATGCCAAAACCATGAGGCAATCGGGTTTTATGAGAGGGAGATCAAGGAGTTTGGAATTGACCCAAAATGGCCAATAAAACTACAGTTTCAAGGCAGTAACCACTCCCACAGGGGCAGGCAGGCTGCTCAATGTTTATCACTGCCACTGATGAACACAGAGACTTCCCTTTAGCCCAAGCAAACAATGGCCTCCAAGAAACTTACAAACAGTTCAGAACAGCAAATCTGTAACTGAACTTTTTTAAATCTCAGAAAAGTGGGAAAAAAGCAAGATTTTTTTGTTTTTTTTTTTAAGGAAAGCAGAGGTTCACAAGTATCAACAAGTTAGAACAGTGCAGTAAATGACCCCACACTTGAGTGCTGGGCCAGAGACAGATAAAATGCAAGTTTTAAGAAAAAAAACGATTTTAAAAATAAGTGCAGGCAGGAAATTCAGTAATCAGCTCTACGTTGTGTTCTAAATACAGTTACCAGCACAAAAATCAAGTTTAACAAGCCAGAAAATGCTCAAAAGTAGGCAGCAATGCAGAAAAACTTAACAAATAATCTGAAGCAAAATACTTAAAATCTCAAAAGTGGCTCCTTTCTTCTCTCAGCATTTTCTCCTCTTGGTGGGTGCTTCACCAACAGCCAACAAGTCCAAAAAGACACCAAAACCACGAAGCAATTGGGTTTTATGAGAGGGATATCAAGGAGTTTGGAATTGACCCAAAATGGCCAATAAAACTACAGTTTCAAGGCAGTAACCACTCCCACAGGGGCAGGCAGGCTGCTCAATGTTTATCACTGCCACTGATGAACACAGAGACTTCCCTTTAGCCCAAGCAAACAATGGCCTCCAAGAAACTTACAAACAGTTCAGAACAACAAATCTGTAACTGAACTTTTTTAAATCTCAGAAAAGTGGGAAAAAAGCAAGACCTCTTCAAATCTATCAAGAATCAACACTTTACCCTGATCTTGGGTAACTTTAACTATCCAACCATTGATTGGAAAAACTACTCATACCAGAACAAAAATGCCTAGAGATTCCTTGATTTTATCAATGCAAATGCCTTGGAACAGCTAGTCAATGCACCCAGAAGAGGTGATAATATCTTGGACTTGGTATTAACCAACATGAGTAACCACTGCAGTACCCCTACAGTATCATCTTCCCTGGTAAGATCCGACTATAAAGTGGTCACTTTTTATGTCATCATCTCCCCTTGCACCCTTCCAGTTAGGGTCAAACAAAAAAAACTTCTCCAAAGCCGATTACAACCTCCCGGGGGGATGGTATAAACAGCTTTACAGCCCCCTCTCCCTCTATAGGAACTGGCATCAATGTCCAAATCTACACCAAAGTACTATATGAGCATTTATATAGATGCATGGAATCAGGAATACCTGACAGGACAAAATCATCCTCCACAAGGAAGAGTAAACCTGTCTGGTGGACATCTGTAATAAATAAACCATATAACAAATGGAAAAAAAATTGCTGCCCAAGACCAAGAAGGAGCAGGTGCCCAGATGGAAGCAATATCTCCTTAGCCTGAACAAGCAAATAAGAACACTAGTGAACTCCTCTAAAGCCAACTTCAAGTCCAAATTGGCCACATCTACTAGAGACAGTCATAAGGCCTTCTTCACATATGTCTGTAATCTCATAAGAAGCACCTAGATTTGTTCAGAACTGGTGGTCAAGGGCATCACATACACAAATACTGTAGATATAGCCAATCTACTGGCTGACAGATTCAGTGAAAACTTCATCCCTCTGTTCCCCCATCAGTAAATCAGGACATCCACAGTACCTGCCCACCTCCTGTTATCTCTAGGGAACAGGTCATCACTACCCTCTCAAAGGCAAAAAATACAGCCTGCATGGGACACAATAACATCCCAGGTTGCATGCTACATGAACTCAAGCATGAACTTGCAGCACCTTTAGGCACCCTATTCAACCAAAAGATGACTACCAGCTTTGTCCCAGCTGAGTGGCGGACAGCCACTGTCATCCCTTTACACAAAGGTGGAGCATTCACTCATCATCATCTTCTTTCGGCTGTTCCCGTTAGGGGTCACCACAGCTGATCTTCTGTTTCCATTTCTTCCTGTCCTCTGCATCATGGTCTTTCACACCAACCGCCTGCATGTCCTCTCTCCCCACATCCATAAACCTTATCTTAGGCCTTCCTCTTTTCCTCTTAACTGGCAGCTCCATCCTTAGCATCCTTTTCCCAATATACCCAGCATCCCTCCTCAGCACATGTTCAAACCAATGCAATCTCACCTCTCTTGCTTTGTCTCCAAACTGTCCAACCTGAGCTGACCCTCTAATATACCGATTCCTAATCCTGTCCATCCTAGTCACACCCAGTGCAAATCTTAACATCTTTAACTCTGCCACATCCAGCTCTGACTCCTGCCTTTTCGTCAATGCCACCGTCTCCAACCCATATAACATAGCTGGTCTCACTACCCTCTTGTAGACCTTCCCTTTCACTCTTACTGGTACCCGTCTGTCACAAATTACTCCTGACTCTCTTCTCCACCCATTCCACCCTGCCTGTACTCTCTTCTTCACCTCTCTTCCACACTCACCATTACTCTGAACTGTTGATCCCAAGTACTTAAACTCATCCACCTTTACCAACTCTACTCCCTGCATCCTCACCAATCCTCTACCCTCCCTCACATTTACACACATATATTCTGTTTTAGCCCTGCTGACCTTCATTCCTCTCCTCTCTAAAGCATATCTCCACCTCTCCAGGGTCTCCTCAACCTGGTCCCTACTCTCACTACATATCACAATGTCATCTGCAAACATCATAGTCCACGGGGCCTCCTGTCTGATCTCATCTGTCAACCTGTCCATCACCACTGCAAATAAGAAAGGGCTCAGAGCTGATCCTTGATGTAATCCCACCTCCACCTTAAACGGATCTGTCACTCCCACCGCAGTCCTCACCAATGTCACACTACCCTCGTACATATCCTGTACCACTCTTACATACTTCTCTGCCACTCCCGACTTCCTCATACAATACCACAACTCCTCTCTAGGCACCCTGTCATATGCTTTCTCTAAGTCCACAAAGACACAATGCAACTCCTTCTGACCTTCTCTGTATTTCTCCAACAACAGTCTCAGAGCAAATATTGCATCTGTAGTGCTCTTTCCTGGCATGAAACCATACTGCTGATCACTAATCATCACCTCCTTTCTTAACCTAGCTTCCACTACTCTTTCCCATAACTTCAAGCTGTGACTGATCAATTTGATCCCTCTGTAGTTACTGCAGCTCTGCACATCACCCTTATTCTTAAAGATAGGTACCAAAACACTTTTTCTCCACTCCTCAGGCATCCTCTGACTTTCCAAAATTTCATTAAAAAATCTGGTTAAAAATTCCACTGCCATTTCACCTAAGCACCTCCATGCTTCCACTGGTATGTCATCTGGGCCAACAGCCTTTCCATTCTTTATCCTCTTCATAGCTGACCTTACTTCCTCCCTGCTAATCTGTTTCATTTCCTGATTCACTATCCCCACATCATCCCACCTTCTTTCTCTCTCATTCTCTTCATTCATCAGCCCTTCAAAATACTCTTTCCATCTACTCAAACACTCTCCTCACTTGTGAGTACGTTTCACTCACTATCCTTTATTACCCTTACCTGCTGCACATCTTTCCCAGCTCTGTCCCTCTATCTAGCCAATCAGTACAGGTCCTTTTCTCCCTCTTTAGTGTCCAATCTCTCATACAACTCTCCATATGCTTTATCCTTAGCCTTCGCCACCTCTCTCTTTGCCATGCATCTCATCTCCTTATACTCATGCCTACTTTCTTCATCTCTTTGGCAATCCCACTTCTTCATCGTCAGCCTCTTCCTCTGTATAATCTCCTGTACCTCCTCATTCCACCACCAGGTCTCCTTGTCCTCCTTCCTCTGTCCAGATGTCACACCAAGCACCTTTCTAGCAGTCTCCCTTACTAGCTCTGCTGTAGTTTCCCAGCTATTCGGTAACTCTTCACTGCTTCCCAGTGCCTGTCTTAACTCTTCCCTGAACTCCACCTCACAATCACCCTTTTTTAACTTCCACCATTTAATCCTTGGCACTGCTTTCACACTTCTTCTCCTCTTCTTGATGACCAACGTCATCCTACAGACCACCAATCTTTGCTGCTTAACTACACTTTCCCCGTCAACACTTTACAGTCTCCAATCTCCTTCAAACTGACCCTCCTACATAGGATATAATCCACCTGAGTGCATCTTCCTCCACTCTTGTACATCACCCTATGCTCTGCCAAGGTGGAGCATCCACTGATATGGGAAATTATAGACCCATCAGCCTAACTAGCCTGATCTGCAAGGCCATGGAATGGACATCATTAACAGGGATTTTGGGAACCTCCAGACACTCAAGCCCACACAGTTTGGCTTTGTCAAGGGGAGGTCATGTCTGTTAAATCTGGTTGACTTCTTTGAGACAGTCAACAAAGCCATGGATGAGGGGAAGATGGTCCACCTACCTTGACCTGGCCAAAACCTTTGACACTATAGGGCATAATAGATAAACTCTCTCAACTAGGCATAAATCCATATTGTTACCAGATGCGTAGCAATCTGGCTTACTGATAAAACCCACCTAATCAAAATAGGGGAAGCCACCTCAAGCAGTAGACCCATAATGAGCTACATACTCCAGGTATTGGTCTTGGGGCCTCTGTTATTCAGGCTATACTTCTCTGAGGTGCAGGCCAAAACCAGTGGGTTATGTCCGACAAAGTTTGCAGATGACTGGAAGCTAGGCAAGATCATCAATTTCCCAAATGATGTGGACATCCTTCAAGAGGATCTCACCCAAACAAATGACTGGTGCTAGAAACATGGCATCAAGTTGAATGCCAAAACATGCATCATCATTCCCTTTGAGGAGAGTGATGTCCCTACATATTATAACATTAGTAACGTCTTAAATATGCAATCAGTTGTGAGGGATTTGGGCACCCAGGTTGATAGCAACCTGATTTTTGACCACCATGTTGCTTCCATTGTACAGAAAGGTTTCTACATGGCCCACCTTATAACTAAGGGTATCTCATCAAGGGACAAGAAGGTAATAACATCTCTGTATTCTTCCCTTATAAGACCAATTACTGAGTAGAATTCCCTCTTCGGACTGTACCTCCCAAAGCACATGCAGCAGCTAGATAGACCACAGAGGTTCATCGCCAGGAGAATCCAGGGCCTCAAACATCTACCCTACACAGGTAGACTAAAAGCCCTCTCACTCTACTCAATTTCATACAGACTCCTCAGAGGTGACCTCTGTCTGGCATACAAAGCAATCTCAGACACTACCTTGATGGGACTGCTGCATATCTGCAAGTCAAGCTCCACTCAAGTTACCCGCATGTATGACCTCAACCTGGTCTGTAACATCAATAGGACTTGCTGACAGGAGAGATTTGTGTCCCACAGACTCCTCCATCTGTAGAATAGACTCCCAAGCAGAGTACCTCATTATACTTTTTAACTGCACCTGGATAACTGGATGGGAAACAGAAAATATACCCCTGGAATTCCACCTGTGTCCCTGCTGGACAGGGGCTTTGGGTGCTGACTTGTCTAAACATGGCTAAATTCTTGGCTAGGATTATAAGAGCACCATGGACAATAGCCTTAGTAACTTCCTATGATTACACACACCACGTAACTCCCAAAAACAAATAGATGAAAAACACACAATCCGCTGGTCGGTACAATAAAGGTATATCCTCCAAATGAACCCCGCTCCAAAGAATATTTCGTTACTGGATAATTACTTTAATCAACAAACGGACACCAAAAGCACAACAAACATGGATTAAGCGCGCTTTCGTCTCTACGTACGAGACTTCATCAGAATCAATAAAACCATTAATTAATGCATTTAAATACTTTTTGTTGTAAATTAAAAACCTTGACAACAAATCAAAACAATTATTGTATCAGTTCAAATCACTGTAGAACGCACCTAAAGGGCTACTCTGAACATTCCAAAACTACTTGTAAATGCATTCATAAAAAAGCTAGTACACAGTAAAAAATGTTAGTACACAGTAAAAAATGCTAGTACACAGTAAAAAATGAAGTGAAAAAAAGTGAAATGAAGTCTCGTACGTAGAGAAGAAAGCGCGCTTAATCCATGTTTGTTGTGCTTTTGGTGTCCGTTTGTTGATTAAAGTAATTATCCAGTAACAAAATATTCTTTGGAGCGTGGTTCATTTGGAGGATATACCTTTATTGTACCGACCAGCGGATTGTGTGAACTTCCTATGATTCTATAAAAATTGGAGGCAGAGACCCAAAATCACGAACATATTTTAAATATTGATCTTATATTCCTAGAAAGTTGCTAGTACAACAGGTTTTGCATTAGCAAGCATTTTCTGAGGATAAGAATACGAAACTCATGTTTGTTTTTAGTTCACAACACTTTTATCAGAAAAATACAACATTTACAAGGAACAAATCACAAATATGAGGCAACATTTGTGAAGAACTATACCCTCTGAATGCATGTACAAACACATGCACACAGACACCCACAGGAACACGCATACACATGCATTCACATATTCACACACACACACACACATGCACACATGCACACACACACACACACACACACACACACACACACACACACACACACACACACACACACACACACACACGCACACACACGCACACACACACACACACAAACACACACGTACACCTACACACAAAATGTAGTTACTGAAACTAGGGTTTAAATTTGAAGAAAACACTCTCTCTATACCTGAGTTTTGTTCTTTTCATATTTTTAGGACCAATGAAAACTGTGTTTGAGTCTATGTATTAGCCAATGAGCATAATACCTCTAGGCAAAATAGTCAAGTGGTCTCAACAAGAACAGTCATCATTAATAATGTAGAAGTAACGAAGGCTCTCATCCCTGTAATAGCAAAATAAAATGCTGGCAAACTGTAAAATAGCCCAGCCTCATGGCAATGACAGCTGCAGAAAAATGTTAAAACAAGGTATCTCCTGTTCTTATTGTACTGTACCATATACGAGGGTGTGCATATGATCTTCAGTCATACAAAACACAGCGATTCAGCAAGCAATTTAAATTAATACTGCATTTTCACCCACTGGAATTTAAAAAACACTGAGGATCAGATTACATACAGTTCACAGAATGTATTTATGGATATGACAGCATGCAGAAAGAAGAATTCTGCGCGCCAGCTGTGGGTGTGGTATTAGAAAACATGCAGAAAGCACACAGATTGCTTAGCTATTCAGCGCAGGATAATTTTGGATTCCGCTCATGCGCATTGGATTCCAGAATACATCAGGCATGCCCAATGCAACTTAAGTGCAACAAACTGCAACACTGACCCTGTTTCTGAAATCCTTGGTGTATGCTTTATGGCCCACAAGGAATGGAAGCTACTTCTAAGGATTCTAGTTTATTCCATAACTGTACTGAAAAAAAGAAAACAAGAATGCACCAGCAGTTAATGAACTGCAACAGACTGCAGTGATTCAAGCCATAAATGAGGTTGCGGCTGTGCATTGTGGAAGGCAGGCAACAAGAGTCAGAGAAAGGCTGCAGCTAAACCAGTTGTCAGTCCAGCAAATCATTGCCAGATATCAGCTACTGGTGCAGGCTGTCTGTAAAATGTGTGCTCCACACATCTATGCAGACCCTTTGAGGAAACTCCATCCTCTTGAAATTAAAGTGTGTCTCAGTCTGCATGTACTTCCATCTGGGACATTCCAAAGACACGTGGGGGATGCTGTGGGAGTGTTACAGACAGCTGCCAGCCACATCCTGTCAAAATTCCTGGCAGGAATGTTCAGCAATGTGGATGACTACATCCACTTTCCATCCACCCCTAGGGGACCGAGACCTGTAATACACCACGTCTATAACATTGTAAACTTCTGCCATGTACTCAAAGCAACAGATTGCACACACATACCAATCAAGACACTTGCACATCCTGAAGCAGAACCATACATAAACAGAAAGGGCTGGCCATCCATGTACTGTCAGGTTGTGTATGCAGCAGATGGTTATGCCTACTGAACGAAGTAGACTTTTTTGAGAAAGTCACCAAGGCAATGGATGAGGGTAAAACAGTGCATTCTGCCTACCTTCACCTGCCTAAGGCATTTAGTTCAGTACCTCACTCTGGCATTATTAACACACTTACAGAATTAGGCCTATATAACACCTATATAAATCCCTATATTACAGAACAGATAGACAGCTAGCTCACAGATAGGTCCCAGGAAGTTCGGATTGGTGAGACTACCTCCTCAAAGAGGCCAGTCACCAATGGAGTCCCTCAAGGCTGTACTGTGTCCACTCCTCTTTGGCATCTACTTCTCAGAAGTCAAGATGAATGTTAAAGGCCTCTGGCTGACCATTACAAATTAGGACCAGTCATAGAATCGCCTCAGGACACTAACATCTTATAACAGAGTCTAACATAGACAAATGACTCGTGCCAAGCCCATGGCATAAAAACTTGATGCAAAGAAATGCATTATAGTACCTTTTGGGAAGTCGGCCATCACAGACAAGAACATCATCAATAAAACACCCCTAAGAGTTAACCCACTAGCCAGGGATATGGGGACACATGTAGACAATTACCTGGCCTTTGGCCAACATGTATCCAAGGTAATAAGAAAATAATTCTATGTTGCTCAACTTATAGGTAACTGCATTGCATCTAGGTCCAGGGAAGTCACTGTACCTCTGTACTTGGCCCTAACCAGATCCATTGAGTATACTGCCCCCTTTGGTATGTACCTGACCAGACACATGCAGCAAATAGAATGTCTGCAAAGGTTCCTTGCTAAAAGAATACAGGGCATAAACACAATGTACTATGTGGATCACCTCAAAGCCCTATCTCTATACTCAGTATCCTGCAAACTACTTAGAGATGATCTATGTCCAAGGGAGCCCGCAGGATTTTTTGCAGGGGGGTGCAAACATGGAGCACCGCCCCACCCCCTTCAAACCCCCCAACACACACATACAGCCATTCCAGTATCCCATTACTTGGCTATTTCTCCCCAGTTGCCATAAACACTGTTCAAAACTCTCTGTGTGCATACTGTTTTATGCATTACTTCTACAATGATTACAAATACTTGGTTTTAATTTTCAACTTTAATTTCAAATTTTAGGGCCTCAGGGCCAACAGCTTAGTAACCTCCTATTTTCTAGCACAAACACTGATAGACATTTCCTAAACTTAAACAAAGCAATAGTCTTACAATGAAAACAGACTTGGCATTAAAACATCTCTACCTTTGAAACTCGCATGCACTGAAACAGCATTTAAACCCACATTCAAAGAAAATGCATCTGGCCAGTGGCAGGTTAAGTTTACATTTAGACTGTTTTCAAATCATAGGCCCCTTGCACACATTTCAGAACCATGCATAACTGCTTTGATTCACCTTCCTGATTGTATTAATTATAATATATAATAACTGAATTATATCCCTTGTTAATACAGCACCACTTAGAGTGTGTTTTATAGTTTTGAACATTTTTTCCATTAAGCAATGAAACAAAACATATGAACCAATAATGACAAATTGCCCAATTCAGAACATTTCAACCATAAAAGGCCAATTAAACGTCTGTCATTACAATCTACCAATATCAGTCGATATGCACAATCTCTGCACAATCTCTGCAGAAGTAAAAGTCATCTGAATAATTTCACATTAAAGAGATCTGAAACTAATGGAGAGGTTGTTGCTAAAAACAGCTTTACATTTCAGTGTTTCATCTACAAATTCAGTGCCTACTGCCCTTAAACAATAAATTTCCTATGTTACATTTAAAAAAAATGCTAAGCTTGTATATTGCAATAGGAATAAGTGGCAAGCGGAAACACAGGTTCATAGTTACTAGGCATCTCATCCAAAGGAGGACATACTCAGGACTGCAGCACTCCAACCCCTTAAAATACAAATCTACATGGGGTGGGAGTAGAACCTACAGCCCTCTACATCAAGATGCAAGTATGCTATCTGCTGTGCTACTAAGACTATTTTGACATTCAGTACCACAACAGTGATACCATTTGCTAAACAAAACAGTTGCACATTTTAAGCAGACTTGGCATGAATAACAGTAAACATCTCTTCCCTTGAAGCTCACAATTCCTTGAAAATGTATGTGAAAATAAATTCCACTTGCTAACTCTAAATAAGGCATTTCACTCTCACACACACACACCTCAACCTCTTAGTGCAAGAAATCTGGACAAAGCCTAAAATAAATAGGGACGGATTATAAATATTGCTCTCATGAATGTAATTGTAGAATAACAGGATTTGTGATAGATGCCATATCCTTTAGAAAAATGCATACTAAACTCAAATGTCTGTTATTATTTAGCAACTTCAATCCTTTTTATTTGGCATTTGTTAACCGGGATAGTCCATCGGGATAGTCCATCTGTGCAAAATCCCTTTTTCAATGGAGGCCCGGGGAGAAAAGCTCAGGAGGAATATGGGGCAGAAATCTGGACATTCTGAAAATACCTGGACAGCTGAACACACACACACACACACACACACACACACACACATCACCTCTCGATCTCTTAGCACAAGAAATCTGGAAAAAGCCTGTTATAATGTTGGGGACAAAGGCTCAAACTAGGGCCACATTTAGAAAGTTGCTAGAATAACAGGATTTATGTTAGAATGAATTTTCTACAGGATATGAAGTCTGAAAATCAAATACATATTATTTAGGTTCATAGATTAGTACTAAGCTAACTGCCCTTGCGAGCCATTTTAAGCCTAGCCAATTATCCCTTGTGAGACTCAAACCCCGCACCTTGTGTTTGTAAGGCAAACACCTTAACCATTAGGCCACCCTCCCAACTAACTTTAATCCTTAGCTCATCCCAGTGATTTGTCAAAAAAAAACTGAAAATTTATGAGGAACAGACCAAAAATATAAGACAAAAGTCTGGACATTCTGTGGAAATCTGTACAGTTGATGGGTATGACACACACATACATCCCCTGACCCCCTTAGAAAGTGCATAGAACAAAGTTTGCATTAGTATGCATTTTCTGAGGATATGAAGTCAAACTCAAATGCCTGCCATTATTTTCTGCCTTCTGTCTTCAATGATTTGCCAAAAGAACACAATTTTATGAGAAACAAACTGAAAATATGAGACAAAAATCTGAATTGTGAGCTATGAAACTTTCCACAACCAAATAAACATTTTTAAGAAAAGAAAATGGCACAATACATACATTACTTCATAAATACTGTCATACTTCCATGGATTTATATCACTTATTGTTTATTTTGAACTTTAACATGCAAGATTTTGTAGGCATATATGCAAACCTTTTCTAACCCCAGCAACAAGAACCAAATGTGCTCAAACCCATCTCCTATCTACTCTCCTATATGCTTCTCCCATTTATACCAACCTCAAGAAAAACAATCTTAACAAACTTGAAACTTGCTATAATAACATAGCACGTTTCGCCACTAGTAACCCCTTTAGGACTCACCACTGTATAAATCTAAAGCAACTTGGCTGGCTCGAATTTCAAAACTACCTAAAAATTCCTCAACTCACTATAGCTCACAACATATTACACCTACCTGACAACACCCCTATACTCTCTCAACTCCTAATCCCGTATAATAATCTGAACTCGCTTCGCTCCTCTAGTAAACTTATGACTAAATCAATAAAGGCAAACAACACAGCAGGTTGTTCTCTTTTCACTAACACTATAGGTAAATGCTGGAATCTCTTACCTTGTGACATAACTTTGACTACATCCCTGCCTCAATTCAAACAGAAAATTAAACTGTACTACCTAAATCATTGGCTTTGTTTCTGCAGTACACCAGGCTAACCTTTTTCTTTCTCATACTACATCTCCTTCACTCTTCCTATTAGTATCTGTCTTATTTCTTCTCCTTTTACAGTACTAATCGACCTAGGTACATTCTATGTAAAATTGCTAATATGGTATTAACTGCTCATCGAAATGTGCTTCTCCTGAATCTATCTTGCATTCTGTGTGATGTTATGATTTTCTAATTTGTTACTTATAAACATTTGTAATATTTTGTAATGTACTTAGTATTTAGTGGAGTTTTTCTCCTCGGGCCTCTGCTGAAAATGGACATGTATCCAGCCAGACTAGCCCGGTCAACAAATGTAAAATAAATAAAATAAATAAATAAAATAAACAAGGAGCCATATTTTCCGTAAAAAAAAAAAAAAAAAAAAAAAAAAACTCTCTCGCTCTGTCTGCAGCTATTCCAATGAACCATTACTTGACTATTTCACCCAATTTACCATAAACACTAATGTGCATACTGCTTTACTTTTACGATGATTTGGACTTAATTTGAAAGTTTTATTTTGCATTTTACAGCACAAACACGAAGACATCTGCTAAACAAAGCAATGCAGTTTCACAATGTAAACAGACTTAGCATTAAAACTTCTCTGCCCTTGAAACTCACATTCATTGAAACATCATTGAAACTCACATTCAAAGAAAATACATTTTGCCAGTGGCAGATAAAGATTAACTTTGGGCTGTTTTCAAATCATAGGTCCCTTGCACACAATATTTTTTTAAAACCAGAAAACCCCCAAAAAAGGTGAAAGATAATTATAACTCAAAACCCTAAAAACCCACTGCAAATTCCAAGGGGAAAATCATACTTGCATAAAAACCTGTTAGGTCCGAGCCCCCAACAATCCATAATGAACCTAAACCAAAACCCCCCAACCCTGGATAAAAAAAAAAACCCCCCTTTTTTTAATAGGTTTTGACTCAAAATTCTCCAAGGAAAACCCCCCCCCCTGAAACCCCGGTTCCCGCCCCCCAAACCAAAAAAAAGGGGGTTTTTTTGAACAAAAGGGAACAAGGAGAGGGTCATGGTGAGCAGCCTGTCAGGTGCTAGGATCCGCCACATAACACAAGCACTCAGGTCACTCCAAGGCAAGTACAAATATGACTCAGTCATTGTCCATGCTGGTGTGAATGACCTGAGACGTACCTCCCTGGACTACATGAAAAGAGACATAAAGGAGCTCTCTGAGCATGTAGCCCAGGCCGGTATGAACCTGACCTTGAGTAGCATCTTACCCTCACCAAGAATGATGCCACAATATGAAGACAAGATAATCAATTTCAACAATTGGCTTAAGTACTGGTGTCATTCAAAGGGGATCCAATGCCTGTCAGCTTGGGATGATATGCTCGACAAGCCACGATGCTTCGCTAGGGACGGCTTGCACCTGTCACCCTGGGCTGGATATTGGCAAAGGCTCTTGCTACCCCATAGTGCCTTTTAGGCAAGGCTCAAAAGACAAACCCACCTCCATAGGTATCACAAGGGATAAGAAACTAAGAGTAATGCTACTCAACACCAGAAGTCTAAACCTCAAGATGCACGCACTCGAAACTCTCCTTAGCATGGAGAACATCGATATCTGTGCAGTAACAGAAACCTGGTTCAGGGCTCTCGAGAGCACCCCAGCACTACCAGGTTATACCTCATACCATGCTTTTCGGCCCCAAAACTTGGACCGAACCACAAAAGATACCCACACCTCCAGGTTGGTGGCAAAGCACGAAGCATCAGAGACTATCCATGTGCAACTAACAGTGGGTAAAACTGCCTTCCAGTTTATAGCCTGCTACAGACCACCCTCCCAAACCCAGGAACCCCACTCGGCCTTCCTGAGAACACTGGAAAATATGAAGGTCTCTCCAAACACCATTATATTGGTGACTTCAACTACCCAAAAATAGACTGGGAGCATTACTCTAGCTCCAACACCCTAGCCCAAAGGTTCCTAGAATTTATAAACTCAAATGCTATGGAACAACTTGTTACCACTCCCACAAGAGGGAAAACATACTGGACCTGATCATCACCAACATGGGGACTCTATGCTCCAGACCAGAAGTGTATCCCTCACTGGTAAGATCAGACCATAAACTAATCTCACTGGATATTCACATCCGACCCCACCCTGCCCAGAAAACCACAGTGAAAAACTTCTCTAAAGCAAATTTCACACTCCTCAAAACTGAGGTGGAATCCTTCAAAGCCCCGGCCTGTGGAAAATACGGCCCAGACCGCAGAATCCTTCATAAACGCATTCTATGAACACCTTCAGGAATGCATGGATCATGCGATCCCAAATAAAACCAAGACCCAATCCTCCAAAGGCAGACGTCCTGTCTGGTGGACCCCAGCCATAAACAAACTATACAATAGAAGGAGGAAGCTACTAAATGATAGAGCAAAATCCCAAAAGGGAAGCCATCACTGATCAGTATTAGCAAAAAAACTACGGGCACACATAAAATTGTCTAAGGCCAGCTTCGAGAGAAAAATTGCACAGGACACTAAGGATAATCACAAGTCTTTCTTTAGTTATGTTAGGAACCTGGGTGGTAATTCCCAGATATGCTCAGAATTAGTCCAAAATGACAAAAATACACGAACCCACAGACATTGCCAACATCCTAGCTGACAGGTTCAGCGCAAATTCCCCCACCAAAAGGGCAAATATCTATCCCAGCAGAGTGCTGCCCCCTGACATCTCAGATGCTCAGGTAAGAGCCGCCCTCTCCAAAGCAAAAAACACAGCATCAATGGGACCAGATGGTGTCCCAGGCTGCGTCCTACATGAACTCCAAGAAGAGCTAAACCCAAACATAAAACTACTGTTCAATCTCAGCCTTACTACAGGATATGTGCCCAAAGAGTGGCGTACAGCAACAGTGGTCCCTCTCCATAAAGGTGGTGCCTCAACGGATCCTGGAAACTATCACCCCATAAACCTGACTAGCTTGGTCTGCAAAGCTATGGAAAGGATCATCATGGACCTCATAAATAAAGATATTGGGGACCTACAAACACTGGATCCTACCCAGTTCGGCTTTGTTAAGGGCAGATCCTGCCTCTTAAACCTGGTTGATTTCTTTGAAACAGTCACCAAGGCCATTGACGAGGGGAAGGTGGTCCACGCAGCCTACCTGGACCTCACAAAAGCCTTCGATACAATACCCCACTCGGGCATTATAGATAAGCTCACCAGCTTAAATATAAACCCCTATGTCACTAGATGGATTGCAAACTGGCTCAAGGACAGAACCCACATGGTTAGAATTGCTGGAGCCATGTCAGACTCCAAACCAGTTACAAGTGGTGTCCCACAAGGCTCAGTCCTGGGACCTCTCTTGTTCGGTATATATTTCTTGGAGGTACAGGCCAACACGGAAGGACTGTGGCTGACCAAGTTCGCAGATGACTGCAAACTGGGCGCCATAATCGACTCTCCAGCCGACACAAGCATCCTCCAAAAGGGCCTCATAGAAACAGACAACTGGTGCCAGAGCCATGGCCTCAAGCTAAATGCCAAAAGTGTATAGTCATCCCCTTTGGCAAAAACAAAGTGCCCACAAATTACCACATAGGTGGTAATCCATTAAGTACAGAAGAAGTAATTAGGGACCTGGGGACCCAAGTTGATAGCAATCTCTCATTTGACAACCACGTGGCCAAAGTGGTTAGAAAAACATTTTATATAGCCCACCTAATCATGAAGGGATTCACATCTAGATCAGGGAGGTCATCGTGCCTCTTTACTCATCCCTCATCAGGCCCATAATTGAGTACAATGCCCCTTTTGTGATGTACCTTACCAGACACCTGCAGCAACTGGAAAGACCCCAAAAGTACCTCACCAAGAGGATCAAAGGGCTCAAACAGATGCCATATGCTGCCCGGTTAAAGAAACTCCAGCTCTACTCAGTGGCATACCACCTGTTCAGAGGCGATCTGTGCCTGACGTATAAAGCCATGTCCAACCCGGAATTAATGGACATGCTGCACCTCAGAAAATCCAAATCCCATCGAGCTACGCGCTCGAGAGACTTGAACCTCAGCACTGAAATAAATAGGACATGCTGGAGGGACAGATTCATAACCCAGAGGCTCCCTTCGCTCTGAAATAAAATCCCAGTCCAGGTTAGGCAGAGTCCCTCATTGACTCTCTTCAAGAGGAATCTTGATGAATGGATGGGAGATCGTAAGTTTACCCCGGGTATCACTTCTGTGTCACTGTTAGACAGAGGCACAGTATACTAACCTTGAAAAAGGGCATAGCAAAATAAATTGAAAATGGGTGGCGAAAGCCAAACACATTCTGGCTAGGCTTATTAATGCCCTAGGGCAGATAGCCTAGTATGAACCTATGAATCTAAGAAAGGGCTGGCCATCCATGTACTGTCAGGTTGTGTATGCAGCAGATGGTTATGCCTACTGAACGAAGTAGACTTTTTTGAGAAAGTCACCAAGGCAATGGATGAGGGTAAAACAGTGCATACTGCCTACCTTCACCTGCCTAAGGCATTTAATTCAGTACCTCACTCTGGCATTATTAACACACTTACAGAATTAGGCCTATATAACACCTATATAAATCCCTATATTACAGAACAGATAGACAGCTAGCTCACAGATAGTTCCCAGGAAGTTAGGATTGGTGAGACTACCTCCTCAAAGAGGCCAGTCACCAATGGAGTCCCTCAAGGCTGTACTGTGTCCACTCCTCTTTGGCATCTACTTCTCAGAAGTCAAGACAAATGTTAAAGGCCTCTGGCTGACCATTACAAATTAGGAGTAGTCATAGAATTGCCTCAGGACACTAACATCTTATAACAGAGTCTAACATAGACAAATGACTGGTGCCAAGCCCATGGCATAAAAACTTGATGCAAAGAAATGCATTATAGTACCTTTTGGGAAGTCAGCCATCACAGACAAGAACATCATCAATAAAACACCCCTAAGAGTTAACCCACTAGCCAGGGATATGGGGACACATGCAGACAATTACCTGGCCTTTGGCCAACATGTATCCAAGGTAATAAGAAAATCCTTCTATGTTGCTCAACTTATAGGTAACTGCATTGCATCTAGGTCCAGGGAAGTCACTGTACCACTGTACTTGGCCCTAACCAGATCCATTGAGTATACTGCCCCCTTTGGTATGTACCTGACCAGACACATGGGGCAAATAGAATGTCTGCAAAGGTTCCTTGCAAAAAGAATACAGGGCATAAACACAATGTACTATGTGGATCACCTCAAAGCCCTATCTCTATACTCAGTATCCTGCAAACTACTTAGAGATGATCTATGTCTGGCATACAAGGCATCCATGGAACTCACTCTGATGAACCTTTTGCACATCTGCAAAACAAGCAGCATCTGAACTACTAGATCTAAATACCTAAATTTTGCTTGTACCATAAACAGGACATGATATGTCATCATCATCATCATCCCCCTTTTTCCCATATTCTACATGGGGTTAAGGTATCATGTTAACTGTCACCATCTCTCTCGATTCAGTGCCATACTCCTGCCTTCTTCAACACTCATGCCTGACTGTTGCAGATCTTCTTTCACACAATCCAATCCATCCGCCTCTTTGCTGGACATCCTGGTTTCCTCTTGCCTTCTTCTTGTTGGTCCCAAATCTTCTTCTCCAGGTTGTCTTATGCTTTTATGTATGTGTGTCTAAACCACTGTAATCTGTTCTCTTTGATGATCTTTTTACAATTGGAGCTACTTTGGCTTCTGCTCTTATGTCCTTATTTCTTCATCTGTCCCACAGTGTGCATCCTACCACCCTTCTCAGACACTTAATTTTCATCACCTCTAGCTTCTTCATCTGCTCTGCCTTTACTGCCCAGGTTTCTGTACCATACAGTAGTACCACTCTCTTATATACCTTATTTTTCAGCTTCTTTGGCATTCTTCTGTCCTAGACTACACCTGAGATTCTATGCCAGTTGGCTGCAGCCCTCTGATTCTAGCTTTGACCTCTTCATTCAGATTTCGCTTCTCCTCAACCACCCTTCCCAAATACTTGAAGCTATTTACCTGTTCCACTATCTTTCCTTCTATCTCAGTTCTCAGCTTCTTCTGGTTTCCCCAATTTTCCGCCATTACCACTGTCTTATCTGTGCTTAGTTTCATCCCATGTGCCTTCAGCTTTGCATTCCATTGCCCTATTCTTTGCTGAAGTTCTTGCTCAGAGTCTGCCTGTAATGCCGCATCATCTGCATACAGTGATTTTATTGATCTGTCCCCTCCAACCTGTTTGCTAATGTAGACCATCACCAGTATGAACAGCACAGCAGTGGGCTCAGAGCTGAACTCTGGTGTATACCCACTCCCGCTGGGAACCCCTCTGTGAGGCTGAACACTGTTTGTACTTGAGTATTTGGGTCCTTGTACATAGCCTGCAGTAATTCTACAAATGTTTCTGGGACTTTGAACCACTGCAGTACTGCCCAGATCAACTTTCTTTGCAACTTGTCATATGTTTTCTCCAAGTCTAGGAAGGCACAGCTGGAGTCTTTCCTCATCTCTATCTGCGAAAAGTGGTTTCAGATGTCCTGCCCCTCTTTTCACCCTACTCTAGCGACCTATATTTACATCTTTCGTATGTCCCTTTCTTTCACTCTTTTTTACTGATTTTTTAGTCCACTCGCAATAATTACTGGATACAACCCTACTTTTAACTTTAGTCTGGGGCCCTTAAGGTTGCTCCCTACCTGCTGTATGTATTGTACTTACCCCCCCCCCCCCAGATTAATATAGTACTTAGGCTGCCCTCTAGTTCTGTCCTCCTGAAGAGAATTTCTATGTTTTTATGGCTGCACAATGATTCTTACACAAATGAAATAAGACAGATTTGCTACCTGCTTCTAATGTCTCAACTAGAACTTTGTATTAGACTGTATATTGTATGTACTTTAATGCAACTGTTGATTACTTTTTGTTGATGGTATGCTACTACATTACCTGTTTGTTAATGCTATGCTATTTTAACTTAATATTTTGCTAATACTGTCTCTCTTTTTGTTTTTATTCTCTGTATCTTGTCCTTCTTCTTTCCCAAAAGCTCTAGGCTCTAGCTCTACTCCTGCCCTAAGCTACTCCCAACCTGTGTCTGAAGACCTTGGCCCTTTCAGTGAAACTAACGTGGACTGCATCAACCTGCCCTGTCCTTTCTAGGAATAAAGAGTATGTTTGGGCTCCTATATTACTGAGTTTTTGGCTCCCTTTGAGTCTCCTAAAGAGCTTACAGCTGCCAGTGTTTCAGCCTCTACAGCCAGCTACCTCTTGCTCCTGACCTCCCCTTGTTTTGTACTCACGTCTCCTCCCAGCCTCTCTTCACCCTACTTTCCTTCTTTTCACTTTGCCCCTTACTATCCATATCCCGTATTTTCCATCCCCACTTGCTGTCCTTTCTACCTGGACTACTACCTACCATAGTACCCCCCAGCTACTACTTTGTTACTACCTTGACTCCTTCTAGCCCTTTTAGACCTTAAGCTTATCACTCTCCTTTTTTCTCTTAGCAACCTGTACTCTCTACCCTATTTTGCCATCAGCCTTCTCTTCTACCTTGAATCCTTATCAGCAACTAGCTTTTTCTTCTTTACCTCTACAATTCCTCCTGTCCTCCTGCTGTAAGCTTTACACTACCTCTTTATTTTAAAACACTGTTCAACTTCCTGGTAATCTCTAGTCTTATCCCTACCCTTTCCTACTAGACTTTCACCTAGTCTGTTCTGAATTACCTGCTTTTCTGATTGTCTCCTTCATCATCTCTTCTTCTGTGATTACCGCTCCGTTCGCCCTCTTGGCTCACTCCCTCCCTCCCTACCCCCACCCCACCCACCCCCAGGGTCCTACTTATAGCTCCCCAGACACACCCCTATACCCTACTAACCTATCCTACCCTTTCTTTGTCTAACCCCACCCTCCATACACCCCTCCTACTATTTACCTCTTCCTCCTGGTCCTCTCTACTTCCTTCCTGTTACCTTAACTTTACACCTCTCATACTATTTCTCCCCTTCATCCTTCTATTTCTTTCCACCAGCTTTACCCCTCTCTGATATATTTTATATACTACAGCTCCTCCTCCCTTCTTAACAAGCCCACTTCCTACTACTGAACTTATCTCCCTTATCTTTCTATCTTCTCTCCTCTTTCCTTATTTTTGTAAACTATGACTCTACTCTCCTACATTCTGTATTCTATCAGTCCTACTCTTAACCACCCTATTTTCCACTTACCATCTTACCTTCTTTGAAACCTCACTTACTATCCTGCCTACTTCCACACAAAACAGACCTCAACCATACACACCTTCACATCATACTCCAATACTCAATCCACCCCTAATTACCTTCTTCCCAGATTTCACAGAATATCTCACCTCAAATATATCCCACCTCAGATAAAAACCTAAACTTCTAACCTTACCAAATAATAATATTATAGACAAACTAGGTAATCCCACCTTACTAGATGGTGACATTCACCCCAACCCAGGCCCAGCTGACCTCACCCCTCAAATATCCTCTTCAAATCTTAAACATCAACTCCTCATTGGGCACCTAAACATTCAAAGTATAAACAATAAAATACCCCACCTTCATGCCCTCCTAGAGACCCACTCTTTTGACATTCTATGCCTCACAGAAACCTGGCTTAAATCAAGCACCAAGGATTCTGAGATAATACCCCAAGGCTATAACATACTTAGACAAGACCGAGCAAAACGTAAGGGTGGTGGAGTAGCAATCCTTTTTAAAAATCAACTTAACATTACTACTCTACCAACATGTCCTAACCAGGATAGCAAAATAGAAGCCATTATAACTAAACTCCAACTAAATGCCAAAAAAGCCCTTTATATCATATGCTTATATCTACCTCCAGGTAACAATATTCCAATATTAGAAGACTTTCTTAGTTGGGTTTCTACCACCTACCCACAAGAAACAATAATCCTAGGTGACTTTAACATAGATTGGAGTAATATTAATGCTGAAAATCCATCCTCTCATATTAATCTACACAGTTTCTCCCAAACTATCACCTCTACCACCAGAATCAATAAGCACACTAAAAGAGAAAGCATATTAGATTGGATACTCACAAACAATAATAACAAAATATATAACGTAGGTACCTTGCCAGAAGATATCAGTGATCACTTCCTAACTTATATTTCTAGAGAAAAGTCAGATTGTGTAAGTACCCTAATATCCAACAAATTCGCTCTACCAAGAATTTTAACATAAACCTTTTTCAGGCTGATCTCAGCATCTGTAACTGGAACTCCTTAAAAACACTTCCTCTTGATGATGCAGTTTTATTCTTTAATACTACTTTCCTAGCCATTCTTGATAGACATGCTCCAGAAAGATCCATTAGAATGAAGTCAAAACTGCCCTTGGCTCTCCAAAGACACTAAAAAACTCATCCTTACCAGAAATAAAGTCTGGACCAAATGGAGATGTCACAGAAATACCCCTGATTTCCTTTACTTCCGCCAACTTAGAAATCAAGCTAAAAAAGCTGTCATCTCAGACAAGAAAATACTACTGTGAACTTCAGCAAACACACCTTAACAACTCCAAACAATTTTGGTTATCTGTAAACAGACTCTCTCCCCAGGTACTGCCAAAACTCCCTCCCACTAAATGCCAACCCAGACACTCCTCTCCTGACTGCAAATACATTTAACTCTTTTTTCAGAAACTATTCAATCCCTAGCTAGACAAATGAATGCCAACAACCACTACCCCCCAAACAAACCAGCTAGCTCTTCTTATAACTTCTCTCTAAAACCTACATCTACTTCTTACATCTATAAACTCATTCATAAATTGAAACCTTGTACTCCTTCAGCTGATAAGCTACCCTCTCTTTTCCTCCAAAAGCTGCCAAAGAAATCATACCCTATATCCATACTCATAAACAGAACTATCCAAGAAGGATCCATCCCAGAAATCTGGAAAGTCTCTCACATTATTCCTCTACATAAAGGAGGAAACTCCACTGACTACTCCAACTATAGACCTATTGCTCTACTCTCACCCCTAGCAAAAATTATGGAAAATGCATTCACCAGCAACTAGTACAATATCTGTCTCTTCACAACATAATAGCTCCATGTCAGCATGGCTTTAGACCTCATCACAGCACCACCACTGCCCTTCTTTCTTTCATAGATACTATCAACAAAAATCGCAACAATAATCTTCTCTCTTCTGCTCTTTTCATTGATCTCTCAAAAGCATTCGACATGGTCAATCACTCTCTTAATCAACATTCTCGAATCTCTATCACCGACAACCTAACTATAAAATGGTTCACTTCAGATCTTAGCAACAGGCAGCAAGCAGTCATATGGAAAACCACATCTCTTCTCTTTTGCCAATTTCCATCGGAGTTCCTCAGGGCTCCATTCTTGGTCCCCTTCTTTCTCTCTCTTCATCAATGATCTCCACTCTGCTATCCCACAAGCAACATGCATTCAATATGCAGACGATTCAACCTTATCTGTTCTGCTCCTTCCACCATAGAACTGATCTCACTCACCCAAAACATATTTAATACTGTGAAACATGGTTCTCTAAATTCCTCCTACTTAACGCCAAAAACTAAACTTCTCCTTTTCACCCCACCTCGTACTACCTCCTTACACTTCTATCTCCTCTAACACAAACACTATCATCTCACCTGACTCTACTACAAAACTGCTAGGTATAACTATCGACAACAATCTCTCCTTTAACCAACACATTAACTACACCATCAAATTAGTTAACAGAAAAATAGGATCCCTATATAGAATTAAATCTTTTCTCACCCCAGCAACTAGAACTAAAATAGCCCAATCACATCTCTTATCTTCACTTCTATATGCTTCATCTATTTATACCAATCTTAAAAAGCAATCTAACTAAATTAACAACCTGCTACAATAATATTGCCCGCTTTGCCACTGGTAATCCCTTCAGAACCCACCACTGTCTAAACCTAAAACTTCTAGGATGGCTTGAATTCCAAAACTACTTGCTTATCCCTCAACTCTCGATTGCTCATAATATACTATATCAACCTGACCACACACCAATACTTTCCCAACTGATAATCCCTATAACAATCTCAACTCCCTACGCTCAGCTCATAAACTAATGACCAAAGCAATCAAGTCAAACAACTTTGCCGGTGACTGTCTTTTCACTAATACTGTAGGTAGGAACTGGAATATTCTTCCTACCGACATAACTCTGACTTCATCTTTGCCTCTTTTCAAACAGAAAATTAAACTTTACTTCCAAAACCACTGGCTCTGTTCCTGCAGCACACCTGACTAAATTATCTAAATTATTACTCTACTCCTCTACTCCCTACCTCTCCACTCCAACTTCCATTTCTGATCCTTCCTCTACTAAAACTTTAAGTATTATACCTTTCTCTGTAAATTTGATGAACTTGAATAATTATATCTTTCTTAAAGTGGAAACTTGTTACTTTACTGTTTCTATACCTCCCTTGCAATGTTTTAATAATGTATTTTTCCTGTAAAAATTCTTTTTGATTTTGAAATGTAATAGTAGATAGTGGAGCTTTTCTCCTCGGGCCTCTGCTGAAAATGGACTTGCTATCCAGCCAGACTAGCCCGGTCAACAAATGTAAAATAAAATAAATGTAAAATAAATAAAATAAATAAATTCTTCTCAACTATCTGTTTCACTGCAAACATTTGACCTGATCTCAGAGAATTCCCTTTCTCTGGATGTGAAACAAAGTCCTTCCATAAATCTATTTAAGTGTAACTTGGACCATTGGATGGGAAATCAAAAATTCACCCCTGGTCTGGCACACACATCTCTGAATGATGGACAGAAGCAGTCAGTAAAGCATGTTGTAACCAACAGTCACCCCTATATAATTGTTTAAAACATATAAAGAATGTGTGGGACACATTTGGCTTGCATGTCTAGGCTTATAAAGGCCCTAGTAGTTATTAGCCTAGTATATGCCTGTGAAGCTATGAACCTATGGCAGCATGGCAAACATCATGGCAACACAGCCAGGAAGTATCCATGATGCTGTCATTTGGAGGGCAAGTGGACTGAGGGCTACATTCCAGCAAGGTGATTTACCTGAAGGACTGCTACTGGGTGAGTACAGGAATGCAGCTAGGATGTAAGCTAAGGATTCCCCTCCCCAAAATAACCATAATGACCAAATGTGTGTTTCCTCCCCACAACAGGTGACTGTGGTTATACACTCAAGCTGTGGTTAATTACTCCATATGATGAACCATCCAACCCTGCAGAGGAGGCCTACAATAAAGCTCATGCAACAACCAGGAACACCATAGAATGTGTGATGGGTGCATTTATGGCTAACTTCACATGTCTGGACACATCTGGGGGCACACTGCATTATACACTTGAGAAGGCAACACAGAGCTGGGGTATACTATTCCTGGCTCCACAAAGTCTGCACTGTAAATTTTCCCTTAGAACTAGGCAAGCCTCAACTCAAGTGCTTCAGATCAACTGCCCTTATTGCAGCACTTGCATAACCCAAATCAGCACTTGTCCAGATCTCCTAGACAGCACTATTATTTTCCAAATCTCCTAGACAGCACTATTATAATACAGCATAAGACCCTCGATTGCCCGCAAGACAAGTGAAATTTACTTTTCCAAGCATGTACAGAGGTCATCTTCAGGTGTACTCTCCAGTTCATCTGGTGGAATTGGGCATCCTGAGGCAATGTCACAACTGCCTCATGTATACAGACAACCCTCTCCTCTTACCTCTAGACACAAACACTTGTGAGAGATGCAAATACACAGCCAGACTGGAGGCTAAGTGCTCTCAACCCATGACTGTAACAGACAGTCAAGAGGAGAAGAGACACACTAGCATCACACCACCAGTCACACATGGATCTACAAAACAAGCACTGGCAAAACATACACATAAATACACAAAAACATATTCAAAGGCACTAGGTACCAATCTGAAAAAGAAACAGTGCCCTCCAAAGCAGACAAGCAAGCAACCTGCACCTCCAAACACAAGCCAGAAAACACATAATTCACCTCAGCAGTGTGCCTCATGACTGCCCCTAAGGCAAAACACCATACCCAACACACTAGTAATAGGAGACTCTATAGTAAGGCACACAGATGTTCCACTCACCAGGCTGAACAAGAAGACAGTTACTGTCAGCTGCCTGTCGGGTGCTAGGATCTGCTACATAACACAGGCACTTAGGTCACTCCAGAACAAGTACAAGTATGATGCTGTCATTGTACATGTTGGTGTGAATGATCTAAGATGTACCTCCCTGGACTACATGAAAAGAGACATTAAGGAGCTCTCTGATCATGTAGCCCAAGCTGGTATGACCCTGACCTTGAGTAGCATACTACCTTCACCTAGAATGATACCACAATACAAAGACAAATTGATCAATTTCAACAATTGGCTAAGCTTCTGGTGTCATTCTAAGGGGATCCAGTGTCTGTCTGCCTGGGATGACATGATAGACAAGCCTCGCTGTTTCGCCAGAGATGGTTTGCACCTGTCACCCCTAGGCTTCTGAATACTGGCCAAGGCTCTTGCCGTCCCCATAGTGCCTTTTTTTTAGGCAAGGCTCAAAGGACAAACCAACCACCGTAACCAGCACAGGTAACCAAAAACTAAGGGTAATGCTACTCAACGCCAGAAGTCTCAACCTCAAAATGCATGCACTCAAGGCACTCCTCAGTATGGAGAAAATTGATGTTTGTGCAGTGACGGAAACCTGGTTCAAGGCTCCAGAGAGCACCCCAGCACTACCAGGTTACATTTCATATCATACCTTCCGGCCTCAGTTACCGGATTGCAGTACAAAGGGTGGAGGTGTATCTATATTCATCAAGGATACCCACATCTCCAGGTTAGTGGCGCAGCATGATGCCCCAGAGATCATCCATGCACAACTATCAGCAGGCAAAACCACATTTCAAGTCATGGCCTGTTATAGATCGCCCACCTTGTCCCAAGATGCTCACTCAGCATTCCTTGAGGCATTGTAAAATATAAAGGTCCTACCCAACACCATAATTTTGGGTGATTTCAACTACCCTGATATAGACTGGGTGAACTACCAAAGTTCTAACTCCTATGCCCAGCGGGCCATAGAATTTATAAATTCAAATGCCCTTGAACAACTAATATGTTCTCCCACTAGAGGGGACAACATATTGAATTTAGTCATCACAAATATGGGCGTCCATTGTACCACACCCATTATCACTCCCTCTCTGGTCAGATCAGACCAAAAACTGATAACTCTAGACATCCTCACCCCTCCACCTCCCCCAGTCAAAGAAACCATCGTAAAAAACCTTTCCAAAGCAAACTTCAAACTACTTGCATCCGAAGTAGAAAGCTTCACTATTCCCTTGCAGAAAGATAATGATATCCAGGATGCAGAATCCTACACCAAGGCACTCTATATGCATCTTCAGGATTGCATGGACCGTGCTAGCCCAAATAAAACCAAGACTCCTTCCTCAAGCAAGAAGAATCCAGTCTGGTGGACCCCGGCCATAAGCAAACTATACAATAAAAGGAGGAGACTTATACAAAAAAGGCCAAATCTCAAGTAGAAAAGTCTTCCCTGATCAGCCTTAGTAAGAAATTGAGGGCCCTCATCAAGTCAACTAAAGCCAATTTTGAAAAGAAAGTTGCCAAGGATACCAAGGATAACCATAAGGCCTTCTATGGTTACATCAAAAACCTAAATGGTAACGCTCAGGTCTGTTCTGAACTAGTACAAAATGGAACAAAATGCACTGACCCCACTGACATTGCCAACATCTTGGCTGACAGGTTCAGTGCATATTTATTCCCCCCTTACCACCTACAGGGCCTATTACTATTCCAGGAGATTGTGTAACTCCAATTATTACTGATACGTTGGTTAATAAGGCTCTATCTAAAGTTAAAAACACTGCCTCCATGGGACCAGATGGTGTCCCGGGCTGTGTCATACGCAAACTCTGAAATTAATTAACCCCACATCTGAATACCCTGTTCAGTCTCAGCCTCTTGACAGGATATGTGCCCATAGAATGGCGCACAGCAACCGTGGTTCCACTGCACAAGGGTGGGCCCACAACTGACCCTGGGAACTACCGACCAATAAGCTTGACCAGTCTGATCTGTAAGGCAATGTAGCGAATCATTATGGAACTCATAAATGGAGAGATTGGGAACCTCCAAACACTTGACCCCACACAGTTCGGCTTTGTCAAAGGCAGATCATGTCTCCTGAACCTGGTGGACTTCTTTGAGACAGTTACTCAGGCTATAGACAAGGGAAAGGAGGTACACACGGCTTACCTTGACCTTGCTAAAGCATTTGACACCATTCTCCATTCAGGAATTATTGATAAACTCACCAACCTGGGCATAAACCCTTACGTCACAAGATGGATCGCAAACTGGCTCTCAGACAGATCCCACAAAGTAAGAGTAGTGGGATCTATGTCCAAATCCAGACCAGTAATGAGTGGTGTGCCTCAGGGCTCTGTCCTGAGGCCCCTCCTGTTTGGCATATACTTCTCAGAAGTACAGGCAAGCAATGAAGGGCTGTGGCTGACCAAGTGTGCGGATGACTGCAAGCTGGGTGCTATAATAGAGTCTCAGGCCGACATGGATATCTTCCAGAAGGGCCATAATGAGACTGATGCATGGTGTCAAAGCCATGGTCTCAAGCTAAATGCTAAAAAATGCGTAGTAATCCCCTTTGGAAAAAACAGAGTACCAGCAAACTACCACATAGGAGGTAACCCCCTGAAATCTGAAGTAGTAATAAGGGATCTAGGGACCCAAGTAGATAGTCAGCTTTCCTTTGATAACCATGTTGCCAAGGTGGTTAGAAAATCCTTCTATGTGACCCATCTGATCATGAAAGGGTTCGCATCAAGATCTAAGGATGTAGTGGTATCCCTCTACTCTTCCCTCATCAGACCCATTATAGAGTACAATGCACCAATTGGAATGTACCTGGCTAAGCATCTCCAGCAGCTGGAGAGACCACAGAGGTACCTCACTAAGAGGATTACTGGCCTCAAACAGTTGCCCTATGCAGCACAATTGAAAAAACTAAGGCTTTTCTCTGTTGCATAACGCCTTCTCAGAGGCGATCTCTGTCTAACATACAAAGCCATGTCCAACCCAGAACTGTTGAACATGCTCCATCTTAGCAAAACCAAATCCACTCAAGCTACACGCTTGAGGGATATAAACCTCAGCACAACAATGAATAGAACATGTTGGAGGGATAGATTCCCTTCACAAAGACTTCCCTTGCTATGGAACAAGGTCCCGATCTACATAAGACAGAGCCCCTCACTATCACTCTTCAAAAGGAACCTTGACGAGTGGATGGGTAATAGAAAGTTCACACCAGGGATCATACCAACTGCTCTACTAGATAGGGGCCAAGGGTACTAGCTGCTAGATCAAGGACCTAGGGAACTAACCAAAGGGGCGGTGAATACCACACAACATGGCTGGGCTAATATATGCCTTCGGGCAGATAGCCCAGTACCTACCTATGAACCTATGAACCTATGTGTGTGTCATGCTGCACAACATGGTAACTGGAACATATGGTGGTCTGCCAGCTGCAGGTGTGCATGAACTACTCCAAGAATCCAGATGTCTGAAGACAACATTCCACATGTATCAGAGGAGGAGCAGGAGGGTATAGGGGGAAGAAGACACAGGTGTAGGCAACATAGGGTGCAACCACAACTGCAGGCCCAGTCAACATAGCAGCATCTGACCTATAACTTTGAGTCATGACAAGTTACATATACATGGGTACACAGATAAAACATTGATATTCAGGTGTGGCCCACCAGAGCAGATCAGCACAGATTACATCTAATGGCAATTACCCATCATCAGACATAACTCCATAATCATAACATATCAGATCCATAATCATAACATATTATATAAAAATCTGTCACAGCAGGGATCATAAACTCAGGGCACAACTGACACAGGTATGCATGCAGATTCAGATTGTTGTGTCAGTGTATGACACACATTAAGGGGCACACATCAAAGCAACACATTCTATTTCTTTGCTATAATAATGTGCAAATGGTAAACGATGTGGGAAATAATGCACAACTTTTAATATCAGAAGCAAAATGTATCAGTGTACAGTATGGATAAAATAATGTGATAAATGGAGTCAGTTATGGTTAATAAAACTGTTGGGACTCATGTGGCATCATACCTGTCAATGAACACAGACATATGACATTGTCATTGTTCTGCACAGCAATCATCATCACTATGGTGTGAGTTTTACAGTACAGGACAGAGTGGATCAACTGACTGTGTTACTCTAAACCAGTCTAGGCTGCCTACACTGACAGCTCACACCATGGTCTGCTCTTCCCCTACTACTACGTCTGGAAACGCTTGGCCCAGGTTGCTTCTCAGAGGAGACTGAGAGGGTGACACCAGCATGTGGAGGTGAAAAAGCATGAGTGCGACTTGACTATCTAGTCATGACCGTCAGGCCCACAGCAGATGGACCAGTAATGAACATTTATGCACAATGCAGCATAGACACCAATGCCCAATGGGCAAGGTTTGCTGTGTTGAGAGGGGGGCCTGTTTCTCCCATTTGGAAATCAGCTAAGCACAGTCAAGGCATGCAGAACCCTGCTTGTACTATGGCACTGCTGTAGTACTGTAGAAACCAGGGAATCTACTGACTGTACCACAGGTAACATGCTTTCATTCTGAGTAGCCAATGGCACCATAAACTCACCGTATCTGAGCTCATGTCCTTCATGCAACACAGCCAGCTGGTGTGCAACACAATCTGTGGCATGGGCAGGTGGGAGGATGTCAAATCCATGATATTACTGGGAATGTTCATTTACCTGTATGAGTAGGCAGGCACCCTCTGACACTTGTCCATGCATACCATCTGCACACCTCCATCTAGTGCAATAGCTAGTATCAATGTGTTGTGGTGGTGTACTGCAATTTGATCTTGGATGTGTTGTTCACAGGCCTCACCCTATCCACCATCCAATGTCTCCTCATGGCAGGAAATGTTTCCCTCCACATCTGAGGCTACAGCTGCATCCACATGATCATCACCATCTTGGCTGGTCTGTATCACCATGTCACTGTCTTGTGTGCCAGGGTCCATGCTATTGTACATAGACACATCCATTCACTCATCATAATCACTGGATGGGCTAATGGAGGATACAGATAGCTGATGTGCTAAAAGAATAGACAGATGACACAGATCAGGACAATGTGCCTACATCACATACTAGATATCATTACAGGCATATGACACATATATATCACTGCGATATTACAGATAATACTGACTTACTATTAGGTCTTGTCTGCATATGGGTCATGAAATCTACATAATAGGGAGTTGACAGGTTACAGAGCCAATGTACATGACATATGTGATGAATACAAACATATCACACACCTAACAAGTCCTCCTAGGAAGATGGTGCAGTACAGGAGTGATGCACTAACTAGTGATTGGAAAAATGTCAGTATTATCAATCACACCATTGCCAGCATGAACCATTCCAGTGTTAAAACATACATTACATTTTACACAGACATACCTTTGTGCACTTGATGGTGATGATGATGCAGTCTCATACCTCTCAACTGTACAAATTTTAGCAGAATGTCCAGATTTTTGCCTCACCTGTGCAGATCTCTGTGGAATGTCCAGATTTTTCACTCATATTTTTGATCTGTTCCTCATAAAATTTGTGATTTTCTGGAAAATCACTGGGATGATCTGAGGGTTCAAGTCAGTAAAAAATGATATGCATTTCTGTTTCAGACTTCATATCCTTCAGAAAAATGCATGCTAAGACAAATTATGTTATTTTAGCAACTTTTAAGTTTATAATAGCAGTATTTAACATCTGTCCATATTTTTGGGCTTTTGTACCCCCATTCTGTCATACTTTGTCTAGATTTTTTTTGCGCTGAAGTTGAGAGGTAGCAATCTGTCCTAGGAATGGGAAGAAAGACACAGTATTAATGGAGGACAACTACAGGAACAGCAATGATATGTATGCAAGACAGGTAATAGCACACCACTAACAGACTCCCACTGTTGTCAGTCTGTTTATTCTATTGCAGATCCTGCAGTGGGAAAGTAAAGAGAAAGACAACACAGTCATGTATGCAGGCAATAGAATACTTACAGCATTATATGTACGATACAGTAACAGGGGCTGCAATTTCTCACGTACTGAATGTTGCACCTGTTGGCCAGATGTCCCTGTGTCAAAAACAGTGACATTAATGTCACGTATCACAGATGTGCTACACATTACTGCAAACTATGAACCTGTTGCAATAACATACCTGGTCTGTTTGTACTTGCACCTGCATGGCTTTGACCCCCCACTGGATGTACCTGTAGTGTATAATGGCATGGAAATATCAACATGACAATGAACAGCACTGCCATGAGGCTGAGGAAAAAACAGACAGTAATCACAGTAAAACAGTATGTAGAGACTCACCTGTACTTCCCTGGTGTTGTCCAGAAGTAGATATGCCTGTGATTATGATTGCAAACAGCATTACACATGCTGGTTGCACTGTTCTGTCTGTACTAAAGTTGTTTGAGTACATGCCATTACACTTACATTCATCATCATCATCCTGTGTGGATCTGTGTGCATGGTTCAATTCTGCTGCTGTAAATCAAAAATTATAATACATTAATATGCATGCAACATCAATATGTGATGATTTACTTTGTAGTCATCCATGCCATGCAAAGTAAGACATACATGTGTGGCCTGGAACTCCTGCTTCTATCCCAACCCTGGGTATGCATTACTCCTCACTTGCTATTTGCAGACAGGCAAGAAATATTGTGATCTCATCGATCTCTCATACCATCTTAACCTGTTGGCTACACAGAGGATCATGTCAGAGCAGCATCGTTATCAGGCGTCATGGGATTTATTTTGACCTCCAACTGCATTAATCATGTTTGGTGATATTGGCCCACACTTCATTCTTTCATACTATATTCTCTGCTTGTCCAAGGAGTCTCTGTCCATGTTGTCGCAGAGCATCTAGTATGATGTCATTTTCCAGTTGGGAGAAATTGTTGCATCTAGGTCTGTAATACACATGATTATGTTCCTGTGGAGGTATATTCCTGTGGATAATATTCCTGTGAGGGCTCAGTTATGCGGATGATTGTGTGGACAGAATATGTCACCATAGACTGTGTGCATTCTTATACAGTGCTAAAGACTATAAAACACTGACTCTGAGGAATACTAATATAACATAAAATGTAACACCAATTTCTGCATACATACCAGATGTAAAATTAACATAACTTGTAATATTTGTAGAGGCTATATGTAGGATTCAAACTCCTTACAATACATATCTGTTGAATGGAAGTCCAAAGACAACAGTATCATGCCACATGGTTCTGCATGTACGTCACATTCAAATACTACACAAATTGAGATTTGAACAACATACGAAAAGTGTTGGGAAACTTTATTATCTGTAAGCAGAGCACTGACAGTGTGGACCCTTTTTATATTGAGCCAATAGTTATAAGACTTGTGTTAAGAACCAACAATGAAGCAATAGCTATTACACTTAAAGGACTTACAGATAATGTTAGAATTCATAGGTTTCTGTACTTACAACACAGAGTGCATGGAGTTACTTGTAAGATATATAGGTGATCCCTAAATACGTCTTTATTCAGTGTTCAGTTTGGCTATGTAAATCTGTCTATACAACTGCATATGGGAAATTAATGCATGTCTTTAATGCAGATGGCAAGACTTGTTTGCATCTATCATCAACAACAGTAATGTAAGGAATAACATTTTGAACGAATTTCCTCTTTTAAAGTGTTGGTTGCAAGGTGATTTTCATTTCTCAGGTTTTCAACCACAAAATAATACTACAATTGTTCATAGACTAAATTAATTTGACCACAAGTTGTTGAAATTTAAAAAAAAATACAGCTTGAAAATACCTTTTTAACTGAATGAATCAAAGAGAACTAATTCCTGAAGAGTTTTCCCATGTGGCATTACCCTATGGGCTTAGTACAAGATTCCACCTTGCATCATGATTTATTGAGACTTTCTGATTGGCAAGGGTGAGAATATATGCAACTATTAATTTGTCATAACAAATTTATGGAAGAGATAAATTCTGATATTAACAAGCTTCATGATTTCATTACACATGAGATGATACCCGGTTAAAGAAAAAAGCTCTACTCGGTGGCATGCAGCCTGCTCAGCTCTGACCGGTGCCCTGCCGTGCCTGGAGAAGGCCATGTCCAACATTAAGGGGGGACATGCTGCACAAAAAAAAAAATCCCAAATCCGAGCGCCGAGACGAGAGGAGCTGAACTTAAGCACTGAAAAAAATATGACATGCGGGGGGGACATATTCATAGCCAGGAGCTCCCTTCACTGGAATAAAATCCCAGTCCCAACCAGTCCAGAGTCCCATTTGACTCTCTCTCTTCAAGAGAGAACTGATGGGGGAGAATCAGGATAGTTACCGGGTATCATCACTTCTGTGTTGTGTGAGAGACAGAGGCACAGTATACCTAACCGAAAAGGGCATAGCAAAAATTAAAAAAATGGTGTGTGAGCCCCAAACATACTCTGGCTAGGCTTATAAATGCCCTAGGGCAGATAGCCTAGTATGAACCTATCTGTCATTCAAACAATACAGATTTGATTACGGTCGAATTTTCAAGAATATAGATGAGCAGCTTTCTGTTATTAAAAATAGGAAAATTAAGAAACCTGAAAGGGATTTGCGAGCTTACCAGAACCATACAGCCTATCCTGCACCACTGGTTTCCCAGTCTTGGGGTAACCCCAATTCATCTTTATATAGTACAAATTTTGACAATTGATTTCAAAGTGCTCATTTGGGTGAAATGGAACCATTTGGACCTGCCGATAATGTCAAATCACACGATTCTGACTGGGATGACCCTTTAGATGTTATACTCCCACGCCGATCAGAATGCTTGAGGACCAGGCAGAATACATATCAGTCATATTACCAGAAGCAGGTACACCCACCACAGAGGGCCCAATCACACTAACATACCAAAAGATATCAGAACAATAAATGGAATTAAGTAAAAATTTTGTTTCTCCTGAACCTAGCCATGGTATTTCCTGTAAAGATGACTTTACAGTGTACAATTCTTCTTCTTGTGAAATAACCACTGAATGTGCTAACCTTTTCAAGCACAAGATCACCTTTTTGACTAGTAAACATACTAGTTTACCCTATCTTTTGATGGACTTTAGACTCTTTATCAGAAAACCCAACTTCAATGTCAATTTTGATAACAGCATGACCACTATTGACCCCTTCAGAATTTCCAGCACATTTAACCCCACTTTACATTCTACAATTTCTTTCTTTAAAAAGATGTGTGAGATGGATTTTTGTAGTGCTCTTTCCACCAGTAAGAGGCATTTTGGAGGCAATAATAATTTAACTTCTACTGAGATTCAGTTGCTTCACAAATTAAGCTCACAAAATATAATATTTATGAAAACAGACAAAGAGGGTGGGTTGGCAGTGATGGACAACATGCAGTATTTTAGCCAAAGGCATGATATACTCTTAGGCGATGCTTGTGTCCAGGTCTCACTTAATTAACTTTAGGATCTGTTCATTGATGGCGAAATTGATTTACATGAATTTAACTATTTGAAATTAGCTTCACCCAGAATACCAACTATTATTGGACTTCCAGAAATATATAAGAGCATCATTTCACCACCAGTGAGACTGAATGCTGACACAAGGGGCTCCATCACCCACTCATGTGCTAAATTTCTTGATGAGAAAGAAACTGAAACACCTTGTTCTGAGTGAGGAACATATCTGTAAAGATTTGTAGCACTTTTTAGAAAAAGGTAACCAACTAGAGTACAGTGACAGTTACATCTTTGTCACTATAGATGGAAAATACCTTTATACGGTTATTTCGCATGACTTGGGAATTCAGTGGTTTTCTGAATATTTATTTGATAATGGGTTAATGCAAGAAAGAATAAACACTTTTGAAAGACTTTTAGAAATTGTGTTAAAAAACAACTTTTTGATTTTTGACAAAAACAATTTTTCTTCAATGTTCAGGTGTGTCTATGGGCTCTACCTGCGGTGGGTTGTTCACAAACGTTATCATGACCAAGTGGAAATACACCCACTTATTTACATCTGATTTTATGAAGTCCTGTAAGCTCTATTTGCATTTCTGGATGATATTTTTATTGTTTGGGATGATGACAGCAATTTCCTTCAGGAATTTCTCATGTATATTAATCAGACCACTGAATTTCTTAAATTTTCTTACGTGGCAGATAATGATGATATTGCTTTTGGGACATTTGGCTTTATAAAGATTCCATCAGGAAAAATTTTAAAACAAAATTTTCAGGAAATCTACTTATTCAAACATGTACCTGCATTATACCAGCTCCCACCTCATCACCAGAAGCATGCTGTTGTTAAGGGACAGTTTGTTAGAGCTGTACTCATAGTTTCTGACTTTTCATGGATGAATGTGAGCACATTAAACATATGTTTTTTTGTAAGAGAATATCCTGTTAGATTTGTTGATTCACTGATGCATGAGGTGATCAACAAAAAGAGAGTGTGGCCATTTTAAACCCATTTTACAGCATGCCCACCCTTAGGAACCTGCCAATACTCCTGATACTACTGTGGAGTTGATGGGCATAACTTTATATAACAACCTTAATTCCTGTACTGGGCCTTCCAACAATGCTCGTAGGACTAATGCAGTTGTGGTCAGTTTGTTTATTACTTAGTATAACAATGGCAGTAACCTAATTAGAGATGTTCTTTATAAAAAGTAGGCTATTTTGAAGGATGATAGCCAAATTGCTGGTAAAGTGAGTGAAAAAAACTCTCATTACCTTCAGTAATGGACAGAATTTTAAGTACTTGGTTGAACATTTTGGCACTCATAGCAGGAAAAATGATTTTACAAATTTTAAGATGTCAAAGTGTGGGAGCTGTTCTATGTGCAAATTTGTTCTTTGTTGTGAGCAATTTACTGCTAATGATTTTATGTTTAAGGTGAAAGAAGCATGTGACTTCCCTTCTAAGGGTGTTTAAAATGTGTGTTATCATTTAAAAAAAATTCTTTGCCTAGAGCTCGGCAACCAGGTGATCATGTGATTTCTATCATGTGATTTTTTACCATTTGACCTTTTGCCTGCTGCTATTTAAATGGAGTTCAAGCAATATGGTTTTACCTGAAGAAGTTTATATTTAATAAACAAAAGTGCTAATCCACTGTTTTTGTACTGTTTTGCATTTTACTGCACATTTACTAGCTGTTGTATCTGCTGGAGTCTCTGTGGCCTGTGGGTTTCTTATTTTTATCCCTAAATACATCTTTATTCAGTGTTTACTTTGGCTATGTAAATATGTCTATACAACTGCATATGGGAAGTTAATGCATTTCTTTAATGCAGATGGCAACACCTGTTTGTATAAAGTTAATTCAAACACAACTGATTTAAGTTACAAGCAATTGTTTTAAAGACACAGTTTCAATAAAAATAACTCTAAACAGGTACATTTAAGAATGAGTAATGTTAAAAAGAGGTAATATTCCCCAAAACTTACATGATAGCAGGTAGCAATTTACCTTATCAGTTGCCTGTGACTCAGATAGCACTGAAAGACAGATCATCACCTAATGTGCACTGTCTTTGAGTACCATTTTCACCACACATAATTAATGACGTTCATTAAAATTCCAGATTTTTGAATCCTCTGTGTAAGTTCTTGAAATTTAGTGCATTAACCAGTAGTTTGGTATAAAGGACAGGTGCTCTGTGCAAGTACCCAATAGGTGTAGATAAACAGTACCATGCATAACATGTGCCTGTTATCTTCCAATGATTTGATAAAATTACATAAGCTCCACTTTTAAATATTGATTCTGATACATTTACAGATCAGACCATTGCTATCTTAATGAAATGGGATGTCAGTGAGCATTTTTCAACTTTTCAACTTCAAATACATTTTCCATTTATCAAGATGGCTACTTCCAGAAGGCCACAATGTGACTGTGAGCCCAATTAGACTGAGAAGGAGACCACACAGATGCTGGTCATCTCTGCTGGAGTGGAGCATCAGATGAGAGCCAGGCCTAGGAACTTCACAATGATCGACATCTGGAACTGGATTATGAGGAAACTTCTGCAACACACAGGGATCTACCAGACTGGAGTGTAGGTTTACTACCGTTGTGATGACCTACATCACAGTGATGCAGAGGAGCTTAGTCACTTGGTCACTAAGGTGTGGAGACAACCCTTGAATCCCTACAGAAAGTGTCAGTATCCTATGTATACCTGAGCATTCCTACAGAATTTAGAGATATATGTTGTCCCAAATATATAAGATAGATTGGTTTTATAACTATTACTTAGCTGTTCTGACAATCAGCTTATCTGGATAATTGAGAAAACAGGGTGACTACTCTCCATATCAGTATGGGTTCTATTTCCAGGCTGCTAAATTATTTAACATTTTTATAATATGCATCATTTAGAACTTTAGATGTGCATTTGTTTTTCAACATATAACAACATAATTTCACAGATCCACTGTACTCATGTATCACTGAAGCCTATAGTGCTTAGGTCACTGATGACCATGTATTTTGTAGTTATCTGTAATAGTGTTATAATATCTCCAGCTTTAGCAGTATATGTCTGAATAATAACTCATAAATAACTTACTTCCTTTCTTTTAATAAAGTGAACATTCTTCCTACAGTCCCATTTGTTTAAGCCAAGAGGAATGTCTGCCCAACTGATTACACATATATTTTCTTTTTTCCACAGGAGTCCACTGCACATATGTTTTCTGTTATGTGTCAATACCTGCCATTTCTTTACATTATAATGGCCAATGACTGTCAGTTACCATATTCATCCTTATCTGCAGAAATATGAATTAACACAACTGGTATATATTTGTTAATAAGAAACGTGCTGCCTCTTAGCTTGCCTATATTTTGGCAAGTTATGGGTTCAACTCTGCATAAGGGAAACATATCAGTAATTGTTATCTTGGTTTATTTCACATATACTTGAATCTTCTTCTCTACACCACTGTTTATTGATATTAACATTTATTTTGTGCATGGTTAGGAATAATTTGGCTATTTGTTGAATTCCTATGGATATAGCCTTAATCCGTAATGGTCTGTTAACAGAAGCTCTTTAAATGCAAGTTTAGTAAAGTTGGATAGACTGTTATATGTCTGAAAAAGTTTTGTGCAATATGATATTAGTTTCTAAAGTGCTGTCAAGTGTTGTTTTGTAATTCATTATTAAATTCACCTCAACAACCACCTCACCCTTATCTTTTGAGGGAGTCAGATGGTGAGGGCTACATTTGAAATGCAGAGCAGGGAAACACAGTTATGCATGCATTCGCTTTGTGATGTGCACTTTGCCAAGGAATATCTTTGAATGCAGTCATCACACATACCTTACTATATCCCTGATGTACAGCACCTTTTATGTCTCTGTTAACTGAGGCTATGTGATACATGACACTGTCCCACTGTCTGAGGAATAAAGATTTTCCATTGTGGTTAATGGTTTTGACTGCAGTGCTGACATGAATTAGTTCTTGCTAATTCTATGGCTACATGCCCAGCAGGTGCTCCTTTTTTGAAATTATAAGTCACGATCCATATTAGTAGTCCATCCACCATACAGGTGATGTCATAACCACAAGTCTTTTAACTGCTTGCCCAATGCACACTGTTAGTCAAGATGTATTGGCTAGGCAAGGTTAGAGTTTAAATGCATGATCTAGCTGCATGTTTGAGTCTCATTTTCTCTAATCTGTCCTCAAAGATATAAAAGCCTGTGCGTAACACTGCAAAATGTAGATGTTGATTATCTGCTCTTCATAAGCTAATTTTGTAGAATCCAGTTTGAGCAAAGGATATCTCTGTTATTGGAGGACTACATCATTTATTTTTTTTTTCAGGCAAGAGAGACTGGAGTCAGAATTGAGCTCTGTGCATTGAGTGGGTTTACAGACTTGAGGAACAGCAGAGGGAACAAGGTATGTTGATAATTTTTTTCTGTTTACTAAAATGAAATGTACCTGATCCTTGTTACAGGCCTGTATTTTTCACATTACCATGGATATTGATTAGAATGCCTGAATACCAGTCATGCATCAGTGAGGTAAGTGCAATAATCATAGTATACCTGTACGTAACAGTCTATTTCAAATTCAAATATGTGAAAATATAATTTAGTATAAAGCCATATGTGAGGCAGATAGTGTTTGAAATGTAGGCCACAACTTAAATGACTGTCAGGCAAGTGTGTCTGTCACATATTTTGAGGTGGCTGCTTTACATATAAGGGTGTAGTGCCTTGACTGTTGTTTATAATGCATAGGTTAGCACACTTGCATGTGTGGATATGTTCACCATGACTGATCTGTTGTTCATAGACTGCCTATTCACAGGCTGACTGGGTGTTTACTGTATCATTGTTCACGTTGTTGTTTGAAGATTGTGTGTCATGCCCTTTAGTTTGACATTGGGATTGCATCTGCCTACAATACCTTAGGTGGTTTTGTTACAAAATACTTGTATCCTGTATTTGTGAATACCTTTGCAGATATGCATTTCTTTGCAACATTTCATAATCATCAAGCATCACCAAGATGTTTGCATTTTGCAGACTACTGTTTGCTTGTAATCCAGAGTTTATCTAAATAATCCTGTGTTGGTTTGTGGTTGATTGTGCAGTTGCCTGGTAAAAGAATATTTATTTTGATTTATATTTTTTTTACCACAGTTTTTACTGTTTGTAGTAAAAAAGGGATAGCTTGTAGACAAGAAGATTTACCTTTATTTATATTTTATTACCTTTAATTTTTTGTTGTTAGAAAGGGCTAGGTTTTAGACAGGTCTACTCTAGCCTTCCCAAGGGGCCTAGTCAGCTATAAATTCACGTAGAATGCAAATAGGACATTCCAGATCTTACCTAAACAATTCTGTCTTTATGATTGACTGTGCAGCTGCCTGGTAAGAGAAGTTTTATTTGAATTTATATTTTATTTCTTACCACTATTTTTCACTGTTTGTAGGAAGGAAGGGATAGCCTATAGACAAGAAGATTTACTTTGATTCATATTTTGTTGTTTTACCTTTAATTTTCACTATTAGTTTTTGAAAAGGGATAGCATTTAGATAGGCAAACTAACCTTCCCAACAGGCTAGTCAGCTAAAAATTTGCACAGATGGCATAGAGGGCAATCCAGTGCTTATTTAAGCAATCCTGTTTTGGTTTGTGATTTATTGATCTTTACTGTTAAGAAAAGAGGTGTGACTGCAAGCAATAGTGAGCAGAAGCTATTGTGTGCATTCACATGCAATATAAAATAATTCCAGCTTTTGTGTGATTTTCACAATTTGTTTAGTCACAGCAACAATTTTACTGCACTTAATGTTATATTTAGTTGTATATTTCTGTTAGAGGTTGATTTAAGTTCTTTTTGAATTCTGGGGTAACTGATCTTGATTATTATTATTTTTTTTAGAATGTTTTATTCATTTGCAGCTGAATATGCATTCCTTAAAGGAGTATGCCATTAATGCTTTGCTAATGCACCAATATCTTGTACATTTAATAAATGATGTGTACATTTAAGGATAACACCTTATAACACTGGAGATCTGTGTTCCTCACATTAAAAGTTGGATGATTTGCTTACTATTACTAGTAGTAAATTTACACTTACCAATGACAATTGAACTTGTGCAATTGACACAGCTTGGAGAACTGTTGTTAAGTATATTAATGACTGTAGCAATGAGATAAACAATGTTAGGCTAAGAACAAATAGAATATATTTAGGAACAAATGTGTCTATTGTCTGTAAATATCACTCAACCCATGCAAAACAAGATAATGCCACTGACAACTTTGGAATTCTGGATACAAGTATTACGCAATCTGAGGATTCATCACTTATAGAATGGAATAAAAAAGAAAGAAAGGAAGAAGTTTACAACAAATAACAAAGAAGAAAAATAAAATGATAAATGCCTGAAAACCAAAGAGAATACATACTAAAAAGGACACTGCTTTATTATGTAACATGCAAATTGCAAGTAATGTTAAATGAAAATCTTCAGTCTACAGAAAACAGCATCACTTTATCAAAGCAGAAGGTAGGAAAAAGAGGTGGGGCAGGTGAAAAGGAAGAAATCAAAACTGAACACTGAAGGATTGAAAAATGTATGAAAAAAAGAAGAGAAAGACAGGCATTGACAACATAGCTCAAGCTGTGGATGTACAAAACCAACTAGATGAGAATCATATGCTTGCAAATGTAATAAGCAAAGAAAACATTGATCTCAATAAAACCAATGGCGATGAAGATCATTATTTTCTAACAATTGATAGAGCAGATATTACTGAATTAGAAGTTGAAGATTCTTCAGATCTGGTCAGAAAAGATATTCTTATAACTAGAGATTCAGTTATTAGAGGAACTGTTACTTACACTTGCAGAGAAGATAATGAACATCAATTAGTGTTATGTTTGCGGGGAGCAAAAATAGAGGATGTGAGACAGGCCTTAGAATGCCTTAATGTAAGGAAGTACAGATCTGCTTTTATTTATGTCATTATAAATTTATTTATTTTATTTAAGTGCTCTCACTCTAGGTGTTTGTTTGTGCCCCGCTTCGCTCCCCACCCTACCCCCATATCCCACCCACCCCTAGGGGTCCTAAACTTCTACCTCACTAGTCACACCCCCTATTCGCTCTGAACCTATCCCATCCTTGAAACTACACCACTCCCCTATCCTGTACATCTCCACACTTTAGTTTACTCTTTTATCAACTATAGAACTATCACTACTTTCTTATCTGTCTAACTCTTTTCATCTCCTACCTCACTTCCTTATATTGTATTGTCTGTTTATCCATTCCTTTCATTCTGTTATTAATCCTACTTGTCCTTAATTTCTGATACATAAACAAGTTAGTCTTGATTCTCTGTTTAACTCTTCACAACCATGTCTTCAACTGTCATAGCTTTTCTCACTTATGCCCTTCTCTCTACTACTGCTATAGCTTCTCTATCCTTATCATACCATATCACCTCTCTACAAATTTACACTTTATATGAGGAAAACCCTCATCTAAAGCAAACTTTACCTTCCTCTTTCCTAAGTACCCTTAAACACAGCAACATTACCTATTCTTCTAACTATATACTGCCAAAATATCATAGGGCTTCTCACACAACCTTCCATTTTAATAAAAAAATCCCTAATATTTGCCTCAAACTTCTTAAAATACTATCGCAATACCATCTTCAACTCCTCTCACATGGCGACATTCATCCTAATCCTGAACCCTCTACCCTAAGCAACTTAACCCATAATATTAATTCTTCTCCCCCTACTGTACAAGGTTCTAGACCAACCAATTCCCTTTGTATAGCTCATATTAACATCAGAAGTATTAATAACAAAATTCACCATCTTCATGCTCTCCTTGACTTGCATTCATTTGATATATTATGTATAACAGAAACATGGCTAAAACCCTCTACTCCTGACCATGAAATCACCCCTCCTGGCTACAACATACTTAGAAATGACCGAACTAAGAAAAAAGGTGGCGGGATAGCCATTCTCTATAAATCTCACCTACAAATTACTCAGTTCAAGGAACTCCCTGAAACTGGCCCCAAATCTGAAGTTTTATCAGTCAAACTACAGATTAATGATAACAAAGCTATCTACCTAATTTGTATGTATCTCCCCCAAGCTAATAATACCCTAATCCTAGAAAACTTACTTAGTTCTCTTACTAACCTACTACCCCAAGAAACCATCATACTTGGTGATTTTAACATTGATTGGAATACCTGTATAGCCCAAAAACCTACTAACCATATTAATCTCCATGGCTACTCACAATTGATTACAACTACAACTAGAATCCACAAACCTAACATGAAAGAAACAATTCTAGATTGGATTTTAATAAATAATACCCCTAACAACTATATTCCTGGGACACTTCCTGATAGTATTAGTGATCATATTCTTACCTATGTTATCTGACAAAAATTGAACATTCCTAATAAGCATAAACTAAAAACAAGCCGCTCAAAAAGATTTTTCAACCCTGATAACTTCCTTAATGAATTACAAGCTTGTGACTGGTCACCTTTATCAAACCTTGAGCTTAATAAAGCAGTTTCCTATTTTAACACTAAATTTCTACAGATCCTTGACTATCACGCTCCTATTCAAACCACCAGGATAAGAGCCAAAACTGCCCCGTGGCTATCTAAACAAACAAAAGAAAGAATGACCCTGAGAAACAAAATCTGGGCTAAATGGAGAGCTACAAAATCTCCAGCTGATCATCTCTTATATAAACAGTTAAGAAATACTACCAAGAAATACACTATTAGCGATAAAAAGGAATTTTATCTTCATCTTCAAAATACTACTCAAAATACCCCACAAAAGTTTTGGTCATGCATTAATAAACTTCTAAAACCTGGGCATTCTCCTACTCCTGCTCCGACAGGACTAAACCCTAACTCTTCTATACAAATCCCAGATGCCTTTAATAACTACTTTACAGAAGCTATTCTAACTCTAGCCAACTCCCTACCAACACCCATTGCCTCCCCACAGAATAATCCACCAGCCTCTACTAATGCCTTTCAAATCCAACCTGTCACATCATCAATCATTTATAAGCTTTTACTAAAACTAAAGCCTTGCACTCCATCTGCAGACAAACTCCCATCCGAATTCTTACAAATAGCTGCTAAAGCTATTTATCTCCCAGTATCTATACTGATAAACAGAACCATCTCTGAAAGGAAAATCCCTACCATTTGGAAAATTTCTCATATAATTCCCCTTCATAAAGGTGGCCCTTCCTCTAAAATATCCAACTATCGTCCTATTGCCTTACTCTCCCCGTTAGCAAAGATAATGGAAAGGTGCATACACAAACAATTTCTGGACTACCTGCTTCAAAACAAACTGCTAGCTGACTGTCAGCATGGCTTCAGGCCCCACCACAGTACTACAACTGCCCTACTTTCCTTTGCTGACTCCATCAATAAAAATCGTAATAATAACCATTTCTCTGCTGCACTATTTATAGACCTATCAAAAGCCTTTGATATGGTTAACCATAACATACTTCTTGAAAAACTTAACAACCTCCCTCTAAGCTCACATTCCTTACAGTGGTTTAGAAGCTATCTCGAAAATGGGCAACAAGCAGTACTTTGGGAAACCAACCTATCATCCTTACTCCATGTAAATATCGGGGTTCCACAAGGCTCTATCCTTGGACCTCTTCTTTTCTCATTATTTATCAATGATCTTTATCTGAATGTGCCACAAGCGACCTGCATCCAATATGCAGATGACTCCACTCTGATCTGCTCTGATACAGACATTCCCTCTCTTCAGTCCATCACCCAAACAACCTTCCATAATGTTGAAATATGGTTTATGCAGCACTGCCTCCTCCTTAACCCCCAAAAAACAAAGCTACTGCTCTTTACTCCTACAAATAAATCTCCTACACCTTTCTTTACTATCTCCTCTAATAATGCTACCTGTATAAACCCTGAAAAAAACACTCGACTATTAGGTGTAACCATTGATAACCAACTGAACTTTGAGGAACAAATAAACACTTCTATTAAAGCTGTTAATAAAAAACTTGGGTCACTCTATAGAATTAAAGCCTTCCTAAACCCAGTAGCCAGGAAAACTATTGCACAAACCCACCTACTCTCCACCATTTTTTATGCTTCAGCTATATTTACCATACTTTCTAAAAATAACATTAACAAACTCTCTACCTGTTATAACAGTATAGCTAGATTCATTAATGCTACACCCCTTAGAACTCACCATTGTCACAACCTTAAACAACTAAACTGGCTAGAACTAAATAACCACCTATTGTATCAACAATTACTCATCATTCATAAGGCTCTCTATTTCCCCGAAAATACTCCCAGCCTAGCATACCTCATTTCTCCATATAAGAACCTAACCACACTTCGGTCTGCAAATAAATTCCTAGTATCCATAACTAAATCATACAATAAAGCTGGGGATGCTTTATTTGCTAATTCCATTGGAAAAATATGGAATCAACTCCCCCATAATATAACTAGTCTGGGGTCTACCTCTTTATTCAAAAAACAAATCAAAGAACATCTTATTTCACATTGGCTATGTCCCTGTACCAATCCCGACTGAAACATATTCTAAATACAACTAATTTTTTGTCCTCTCTCTAAGCCCCTACCTGATGCCTTCTGGAGATGAGATATAGTCATAAGTAATGCCTTAAATTATTCTATCCTTAGTTTTTTACAGCCTACTATGTTACTAGTGGAACTAGACTTGTACATTTGAAATTTGTTTGTTGTCCCCTCTTGTAATGTAAGAATGATAAGTTACTGAAATGTTATTGCCTTGCCTCTCTTGTACCTTTTAGAAATCTATGTAGAAAAATGTTTGCTTTAGTCATATTTATCACAGTAATTTTTTTGCTTTATTCATATTCATCACTGTAATTTTTAACTGTACTGGAGCTTTTCTCCCCGGGCCTCTACTGTAAACGGATATATATCCAGCTAGACTAGCCCGGTCAACAAATGTAAAATAAAATAAAATAAATAAATAAATAAATAATTTAAGAAAAAAATACTTAACTTTTCTTAAATAATGTCTTTGAACAAAGGCGCATTACTGTTCTTCCGCTGGTTGTGGTACACTGCTTACTTGTTTTGATGTACTGAGCATGTGTATGGGACTTGCGTCCCATGCATACCCAGTACATCAGTGCTTTGAAATGGAAGCAACGGAGAAAAAAAGTCTCCATTGCTCTGTTTTTTTCTTTTTTTTTTTTCTTTGTTTAAAAAAAATGCTTTGAGGACTTTATACCAATGGAAAAATGCCAGGTGACCGGACATTTTTCCATTGGTATGTTGTGGGATTTACAACGGGCATGCTGGCCAATCAGCGTGCATGTTTTGAAATATTAATGGGGGGGTCATTGTATAATATAGATTATGTAACAGTGACAATACAGACAACCCTGGAACATATAACAATTGTTGGAGTGGATAGACCACCATAGTTGAGTACTGATGACCTAGATGAATTCATACATTTCGTGCATAAAACACAAGAGTGAAGAATAATAATGTCTGGGGACTTACATTTACCAACACCAGACTGGAATAATATCGATTCAACAACATTAGTAAGGAAGTTATTCACAATGTATGTTCAGGAACAATAACTTTAGATAGTAAAAAAAAAAAAAAACAATAAAAGAAAAAAAACTACAAGGGAATGGAACATACTAGACATTGTTTGTGTTCCTAAAAAAAATACTGTTACTTCATGTCAAGTTTTACCACCATTGATTTGCAGTGATCATGCAGTTATTATGGTTAATGTGTTTCTGGATAATTCTGCCAAACTGAAAATTAATCAAATGTAAGGAAGATGAATAACAGATTATATGAAAGCAAAAATTCACCCTGGAAAACTAATTGGAGTGATGCATTCACTAGAAAAACTGCAAAAGGAATATGGGAAGTTTAGAATAAGAAATTCTTTAATGGCAAAAAAGTAAAAAAATGTTTTATCATCTGGCTCTAGGCATACAAAGTAAGAGGGATATATTTCAATAAGAACAAGAAACTTGATTAATGTGAGAGACAAAAACCATAAGAAATGGAAAAGAGGTTGAACTACAAGTATGAAAACTGAAATAAGCAAGCTGGACACACAAATTAAGCATAGTATGGGACAAGATCAAGAAAAAAATTGAGGAAATTTATATAAAGATATTGAGCATAATATGAAACCATTTTATAGATATGTAAGATATTTATTATTTAACATTTGTTGACTGGGAAAGTCTCACTAGGACAGAACCTATTTTCAGCAGAAGCCCAAGGAGAAATGCTCCAGCTATATGTCTTTGGAATATGGAAGGAAACCGAAGTACATGGAGGAATCCCACACAAATGCAGGGAGGACGTGCAGACAGTGCACAAAAGGCAGCCCAGTCAAGAATCAAACTGGATAACCTCTTGCTGTGAGGTGACAGCGTTAACCCCTGGACCACTGTGCTGCCTGTAATATGAAAGGAGTATAGACAAACAAATTGACAAACTGTGTGTAAAGTCTAAAATTTATCCACAGACACAACAGATTATCGATACATTTACAAAATCTTATATAAAACAGTGTGACTCCACAAAGGGGGTGATAAGTTGTCTTGGTGGCATCCAGGTAATCTCAGACACTGAAATCAAATTAGATTATATTAAAAACGAACTATGCAAACTGGATCCAAACAAAACACAAGGAGGAGATGGAATTAATAATGCCCTGAGAACACTTCAGCAAGAAGTTACAGTACCATTATATCCATTAATTACTAGGCCGTATTAATATGTGGAGATTCCTCCAGATTGGAGACATGTACTTATTAATACTTTAAGGGAAATGGGAGTAGGACAAACCAGGAGTCGTACAGATATGTAAGTCTGCTTTCATGTTGTGGAAAATAATGGAGAGGGTAATATTGGAAAAGTTATTGTCAGAATTGAAAAGGTTGGGACTTGAAACCATATATCAGCATGCATATGTTGAAATAGATCTATTACCATCTGTAACCCAATGTTCCATAGCATTATAATAATGTCTATGAATGGAAATTTGTACTATGATGCAATTTATATAGATTTAACTTCAACATTTGATAAGGTCATGCGTAAAACATTGATTAATAAATTAGAACAACTAGGTATCGATGCACTCTTCATAGGATGTATAGCTGCATGGCTTACAAACAGGACATGGCAAGTATCATACAACGATTGAACAGGTGAAATAATTGTTTGCGGTCAGAGTGTCACACAGGGCTCTGTCCTAGACCCATTCTTGTTTAGATTATATCTTTCAGATCTAGCTCTTTCATCTGAGGTTTTCTACAGTCTGCATGCAGACAAGTTGAAATTAGATGAACTGATTGCAGGTGTTACAGGTAGGGCCTGTCTTCAAAATAACTTGATTAAATTGACCATTTGGGCACAGGAGAATAATATGCCGATAAATACATCAAAAACTTAGCATATGAGATTTGGGAGACATAAATCGAAAGGCGAATATGTAATACAGCACACAGTGATTGAAACTATAGATTCACTTAAGGACCTCGGTATATGGGTAGATCCAGCTATATCAACCAATTGGTTAATGATAGTTATAGAACTATAGGTTGTATAAAGAGATTTATAATGTCTAGGAAACCAGAACTGATGAAGACATTGTTTGTTAGTTACATTAGACACAAACTTGAGTGTGGAATAACACTATGGAAACCTTATAAGAAAACAAGCATGAGTAAACTAAAAGGAGCACAGCAGAAATATACCAAGGGCATCCATGGATGTGAAAATTTAACTTATTATGAAGGATTAAAATATCTGAACTTTTACAGTGTCTCAATAGATATTTAACAAGAGACCTTATTCAGCTTCATAGGGCATTTAGAGACAACTACCTATGAGATTGTTTGGGGTTATCAAAAAGTAGAAGAGAATCACCTGACAACCTGTGTAGAAGATTTTATAGGAATTAGAAGTGTATTAATTGGTTCTCTGAGAGAGCAACTGATGCATGGAATAGACTAACAAATTACATTAAGCAACCACTAGTTTAAATATTTTTAAGAACAGCTGGACACTTATGAGAACAGCTATTTTCATAGTTTGGAAGGCTAGAAGGGCACTAATGCCCATGGTTGAAATATTTGTATGTATGTATATATATATATATATATATATATATATATATATATATATATATATATATATATATATATATATAGCTGTAGTTATGTCATACATACAGTTGTACACATAAGTTAGAACAACATATAATAGATTGTCATGTGTCTCAGGTGTGATGATTGAACGTTATAAATATTTTTACTGTTGCATTCATTATATAGATGTGGGTTCATCTAATTATTATGTGGCCTGGATCAGATGTTTTTCACGTAGTTTGAATAATTTCCACAATATTATTATGTAAGAAGGTTTCTTCACTTTATCAGTGTCACTTGGGGGCTGTTCATATGACTGATTACATGCAGAGACTGCAATTTACATTCACACACAGACACATCTATTCAGGGAAGACACACCAGTGAAAAGAAATGGAGTAATGACATGCTGGCAGGCACTCAGATGAACATTTTTCTGAGGCAGACAATTTTTTTAAAGTGTGCAGGTCACTATAATAATATCTTCACATTACAAGCTTTTATTTTGTCAAATATGTTAATGTGCCATGAGGTAGTGTTGTTTATGATACCTTTCAAATGCCAGGTAATGTTAAATATGGTGGATTTGCATATGCTTGCCATGATTCATTTTGGCCAATATTCAAATGTCCAGGTGATGTCATGATTCCTACTCATAGGCTGTGGTAGGCATGCTCTTGAACAGCCTTGATTGAACTGCTCACATTGGTGATAGGTACATTGTCCCTAACATGTTCTGTTATTGGACACGTCCATAACTATACATAAGGTGACATATGGAAGGGGCTGGGCACATTAGGACCCATTCCATAGCAGCAATTGTATTGATTATATTGTGCTACTTGCTACTGTTTGCAGCATTTGAAATTGAATTGTGTTTTAAATAACAACTTTGATGTTGCTACTGCACCTTCTGTGTCATATTTGTATTTTCAGAACCCACGAGTGGATGGGATGTTAATTAAGAATGTTAGATTGCAGACATGCACATCAGTTTCAGTTTATGGTCAACAGTGATCTTCATGGGAATGTGAAGCATGATAGACATTTGCTCTTCATTTCTTTTGTTTTGCATTTCATCTTGAGAGAGCATGGGACCTGTGGATGATTGCCTATCAGATGGAGACATAGATCACATGCTAGGCCACTGCCAGAGACCTCTGATGATGACAATGATGAAGATGTTGATGATAAGTAAGCTGGAAAATGGAGGAGATGCCACCAGGAATGGAGCAGAAGCGATAATTGGGATGATATCGCGAGGTTGTGACTGAATGTTTCGAATACAGATGAGGGACATATTAGGAGATTCTTGTGTAACTCATTCAGGGAAATAGCCTACAAGGTCATTTGTGAGGCTTAGCCCCATTGATGTGGTTCCAACGGTCCCTAAGTATTGTCTGTGTGCTTCAATTGTGTTATGCTGCTAATAAGTTAATTGCCATACAAACTGACTGGACTGTTCGTGCACTGTTGTGCATGCATACCATGTAGCTGCCATGCTTATATGTTATCATCATGTGACATTTAATTATGCTTCAATGTGTGTCTGGCATCCGGCTAATATCCCACCGGACTCCCAACAATAAATGTGATGTTCCCCACTTAAAACCCAGGTCAGTAATTAAGGAGCCTCAAGCCTCAACACTAACTCCAGTGTAGGAATGTCACAGAAAATACAAGAGCACAGAGCACACAAGAGTAAAATTCCACAATTTTCCTTAAGAGCACAACAGGAATATGTTTATTTTTTCCTGGGACTGGACTATATATCTCTGTCCACCCTTAATATAATCCCTTATCATACACATCAGATCTATGTGTTCCAGTTTAAGACCTTTGACTCACTCGCATTCAAAATAATTTTAAATCTCAGACACTCAAACACTTATGGAAAGCCTGACACAGATTTCCATCTGTGTCCTCTCCCCAATACAAATGGTAAAAGCTGCCACCAGACTCAAACAGGTCTACACACCCTTCAAAGGGTGAGCAATCATTAAAAAATAAATAAAATAAATGATAGCTATGATCAGAAGCAGCCAGGCATTCAATGTGACTTGGGAAGTATCAAACAAGTATAAACACTCTCCTATCTCTAAAGAATACAGTGATTGTCCAGCCACAGTGTAAAGTAATGAAAACAAATTTAATAAGTAAAATGATTAAAAGAATGCAAATCAATAACTTTCAATAAACACCAGAATTCAATCACCAGAAATATAAAATTAAACTGTAGGATAGAAGTCCATAATCTTAGAAAAACTCTATCTAAATAACTAAACTTTTCTAATCTAACTAGAGAATACTGTCCTGATCTAATCTAAAACATAACAGCAAGGCAAAGGCAAGCTTACAGTTTTTGGTGAGCCTTTTTTCCAGGTATCCACTGACTGCATCTCTTCACTAACTGCTCAGCACTTGACTAACTGACTTTAGCAGTCTCTTTTATATTCCAGGTTAACAGTTTCAACTATCTTATTTGAAAAATAACAGTCAGCTGTTTGAAAATAGTTATTTTCCTGTCAATTATCTGTTCAAATAATCACCTAGCAACCAGGAACATTCTAATGACATCACCTACTGATTAGCTGATTCTCCACAGACAGTTTGTACTTCAGAATCTCCCTCACAAACTTGTGCAACCAGAAATGCATCAAAACTCTGACAGACTCCCCAGACATTCTGCACAAGCAGGGAGATGCTCAACATTTCAAAAACGTATTTACATTTTCACAATTAGACATGCTGGCATACAAGTTAATCTGAGTATATATACAAATGTTCTTCTAGACATGCTAACACAGATGACAGTCTTTTTAATTTTCTTCACATTTCTACCCACCCATGACTCAAGCATGATTTTCAAGTGACCCTTGAAAACTGACACTTGAGAAAAATGGGTCTACCTGGGAATTTTAAACCACTCCTCTCCTGGACAATCCATCCACATTGGTATTATTAACCCCACTGCAATGTTGTACGTTCATATCATATGCTTGCAATCCTAGACTCTACCTCAGTAATTTGGCATTTGGCATTTTGCTTACTGACCCCATTAAGCCATATTAAAGGGTTATGATCTGTGAATACAGTGAATTTTCTCCCATAAAGATACAGCTGCATCTTTTGCAATGCCCACACTATGGCCAACCCCCCTTTCTCCACAACTGCATAACACTCTTCTCTCAGTTAGAGTCTATGGCTCAGATATACCACTGGGTGCTCTTCTCCTTCTGTGGAAAATTGGCTAAGTACAGTGCCCACACATCTACCTGTGCAATAAATTCTTTATTGTAATCTGGGCTGGCTAACACAGGTATTTTTCCCAAAATCTCCTTAAGTTTATGAAACGCCTGTTCACAATCTGTGGTCCACACTACCTTGTCCAGTTTATTCTTCCTAGTCAGGTCAGTAAGGGGTACAGCCATGGTACTGTAATTAGGCATACATGTTCTGTTGTACCTTGCTGTCCCTAGAAATGCTCTCACTTGTTTCTTATTAACAGGAACTGGCCACTCTTGAATAGTTTCCACCTTGTCAGGTTCTGGCCTAATTTTACCACTTCCCAATCTTTGTTCTAAGTAAGTGACCTCTGCCATACCCACTTGACACTTACTGGGTTTAATGGTTAATCCTGCCCTACTTAATCTGTCCATGACCTCCCTAACATGTTGGTCTGCAAATGCTAGTAACATAGTTTTCAATGTAGAGTTTATCCTCTCCACAAGACCATTATTCTGGGAATGGTAGGGAGTAGTCTTTAGATGTTTCACCCCAAAATGCTTCCACAGACAAGTCAGCAGGTCTGACATGAAGTTGGCACCTCGGTCAGTCAGTATGTTTCATGGAAAACACACTCTGCTGTATATTCCTAGCAAAAAGTTTGCCACCTTCTCTGCCTCAATAGATGACAGAGCCACTGCCTCAGGATATCTGGCAGTACAGTCTACTACCATCAAGATGCATTTCTTTCCTGTAGAACTTGGAGTACTCAGGGGTCCCACAATATCCAGGGTCACTCTCTGAAATGGCTCTTTACTAACAGGCAAAGGCATTAATGGAGCCTTAGCCTTGTCCCCCCTGCTTTACCAACTTTTTGGCACCGTTCACAAGTCCAACAATATCCTACCACATCCCTTGCAATCCTGGGCCAATAGTAATTTTGCATAATACATCTCTTAATACATCTTATATCCATATGACCTAAGAAAGGAATGCTATGTGCTATGGCTAAAAGTGGCAGATGGTATGGTCTGTGCACTACCAACTGTCATATTACTTCACCTTCTAGCCCACCTCCAGGGCTTCACTCTCTATACAACAAACCTTTTTTCCATTATACAGACTCCCCTCTTCCTTGAGCCTCAGGTGCCTTCTTAGCCATCTCCCTCAAGTTTTGTAAAGTAACATCCATAAGTTGAGCCTGTCTTAACTCTACCTTTGTGACCTTCACCAGCTCTCCTTCTACACTTCCGACAGCTGCACCTTGCTGTCACTCTGGGTACCACCACTAATCTCTGTCCTTGCAGTCACCATGCCTATAACTTCAGTACCCTCCAGCAGCTGTGGCTCACATTCAGACTTACTTCTGTCAGATAGCACCTTCTCTGAAACAGCCACCACTCCACTCCCAGCTTCAGGTATGAGATCCTTCTGGGTCTCTCCCAGACTACCGGACCTACATGCCTTTTTCCAAGCTTGGCTGCATGTCATTGCAAGTACACAAGGTGCTGCATTATCAAAGTCATTCCCTATTAGGACATCTGCAGAAATATCCTCAAACACACCTATTTGCTTGCTTCCTTTTCTTCCCTCCTAGTTAGGGTGAACCCTAGTCAAAGGTATTTTCAACAGGGTCCCTCCCAGTGCTCTGCCTGAAGTGGACTGTCCATGCAAATACTATTCTTCTCTAACCACTGCAGGCCTCACAATGGTTATATGAGAAGGTGAGTCCCTCTTAGCAGTTACCTGTTTGCCATCTACTAAAATAGGATATATATTTTGGTGATAATCTGGCATCCCAGTTGTTTCTGAAAAACTTTCCACTGGCAGTTTGTCATCCATACTTACTGGCTCCCTCACCTTCAGTTTCTCAACCTGCCTTGATCGACATTTGGCTGCTATGTGTCCCCTCTGGTTACACTTGAAACATCTAATCCCTAACCATGCACTTGGATTAGTAGTTTCCCCTATTATTGGTGTACTTTGTTGGAGTAGTTTAGACTGCCCTGATGGGTTCCCTTATGTCTATGAGAAGTACTGGGTATCTCTTTCTTATACAGTGGTGCTCTGCTTGTCAAGTAGAAATCCCATTTTCTCTCCAACTCCTCTGCATAATTACACTCACAGTCTACTAACCAGACTCTCATGTCATCAGGCAAAGTACTGAGGGGTTGATAACTCATGAAAAGATCTGCTAGTCCCTCAAAAGTGGTGACCTGACACCTACTCACCTATCTGTGAAAGTAAGTACTTAAGTCAGCAATATAATCACATACACTTTCATCTGCTTTGCGTCTATCTTCATGACATTTTTTTCTATATGCCTCAGGTATAAGTTTGAAGCAGTCAAGCAAGCAACATTTCACTTTTTCATAATTCAAACAATCTACATCATTTAACTTTGCTAAGGCCTGAACAGCTTTACCATGGAAAAAGGGAGTCAAGAGCCGAACCAACATCATATTGTCTACATACCTCCTCAAAACTATGAATAAAACTATCAACGTCATCCCCATCCCTGTACCAAGGAAAACATTTACTGACATTTACAGCTTCTGGTGTCCAGCTATTCCCTTTCCTATTACTTCTATGACCCTCTTGAAGGGTAAGAAGCTCAACTTCATGCCAGCACTGTCTCTCATTGTCCTCAGCTTTTAAACACATCAGTCTCTCTTTGGTCTCCAGCCATTTGGTCCCCAGTTCATATTAGCGCTGCCTCTCCTTTAGTCAGCCTCCCTTTATTGTGTCTCTAGGCACAGTTTCTCCTCAGTCTCTAGATGTTTGGCCTCCAGGTGCAGTCTCTCTAATTCCAGATGGATTCTCAGGTCCTCTGAAGAAAAAGTGGACTGTTCCATCTTGACAGGGTACACATCACCAACACCAAACTGGATATCCTTCAAACAGCTGATCTGAGCTGTGGCTGCAACCAAGGCTGAAATGATTGCTTCCTTTGTCAGGCTGGCATGCACCAGTCCTCTGGCTTTACAGTCCTTAGCCAACTGGATCTTTGTCAGCTTGCTAAAATCTTCTGCTGACATCCTTGCCTGCTATCCCTGACTATCTAAAAAAATAAATAAAACTGCTGTGGATTGAAATTCTGAATGTTTACCTTGTGGCTGTCAAGAGTGCACACCTTAATGACAACTAACCAAAGACTACTGAAATCCAATTAAAAATCCCACTAAGATCCCAACAATTAAATGTGACATCCGGCTAATATCCCACTGGGCTGCCAACAATAAATATGATGTTTCCCACTTAAAATCCAGGTCAGTAATTAAGGAGCCTCAATCCTCAACACTGACTCCAGTGTAGGAATGTCACAGAAAATACCAGATCACAAAGCACACAAGAGAAAAATTCCACAATTTCCCTTAGGAGCTCAACAGGAGCACACTCTTTTTTTCTGGGACTGGACTATATATCTCTGTTTCCCCCAAATGCAATCCCTTATAATACACATCAGAGGAATGTCTTCCAGTTTTAGACCCCTGACTCACTCACACTCAAAATAACTTTAAATCTCACACACTCAAAACACTTATGGGAACCCTGACACAGATTTCCAGCTGTGTCCCCTCCCCAATACAAATATGCTGCCACCACCAGAGTCAGACAGGTTTACATGCCCTTCAAAGGGTGATCAATCATTAAAAATTAAATAACAAAAATAAATGATAGCTATGACAAGAAGCAGCCAGGCATTTGAGTTGACCTGGGGAGTATCAAAAAAGTATAAATACTTTATAATCTCTAAAGATCACATTGATTGTCTAGCCACAATGTAAAATAATGAAAAAAAAAAACATTTAATAATACGTAAAATGATTACAATAATGTAAATCAATAACTTTCAATAAACACCAGAAATCAATCACAAGAAATATAAAATTAAACTGTAGGATAGATGTCCATCATCTTAGAAAAATTCTATCTAAATAACTAAACCTTCCTAATCTAACTAGAGAATACTTTCCCTGATCTAATCCAAAAGATAACAGCAAGTCAAAGGCAGCCTTAAAGTTTTTCTGGATATCCACTGACTGCAACTCTTCACTAACTGCTCAGCACTTGACTAACTGACTTCAGCAGTCTCTTTTATATTCCAGGTTAAGAGTCTCAGCTGTCTTATTTTAAAAATAACAATCAGCCTTTAAGAAGTTCTTTTTTATGTCAATCAGCTGTTCAAATAATCACATGGCAACCAGGAACATTCTAATGACATCGCCTACTGATTAACTGATTCTCCACAGACAGATTGTACTTTAGCATCTCCCTCAGAAACATGTGCAATCAGAAATGCATCAAAACACCAACAGGCTCCCCAAACATTTTGCAGAAGCAGGGGAGATACTCAATATTTCAAAAACATATTTATATTTTCACAATTAGACATGCTGGCATACAGTACAAGTTAATCTGAGAACATACACAAATGCCCTGCCAGACATGGTAACACAGATGACTGTGTTTTTTACTTTCTTCACAGTGTACATGACACAGAAATTACACTTTTATTACACATTCAGCTGTCCGTGCATTGAGGCAGTTAATCTACAACAAGTGCTGCAACACATAGCCCATAAAAATGAGTTTTACTGAGTGAAATTGACAGAAAACAGATGTTATCCATAGTCCAGCACTACCGCTATAACATGCTTTGTATTTGTGTATTGCCATATCATGTATGTTCAACAGAAAGACATGTAATTTCCTAGTTTGTTTGGATGACAGTTGTCATGCTGTCCCACTGCATAATGTGGTATTATGTGCCATGTTTTAGCAATGCTGATGCCATGTGGGGGCATATACAAGTATGTCATACCTGTGGAAGTCTGCCTTTTCTGACTACATCACATGCCAATGTAGCATTATTGTATAAACCATGGTAAGGATAATTTATTCTGTAACAGTAGTTTACACTGTGTTTCCTGTATATTACATTTCCACATCTATTACTTATTCACATAGGTTCACACCTTACACCAAATAGTTGTACACTTACATCTCCTTACTTTCCCTTCTTCACTCACTTCCATGCTTTTATCAATTTCTCTCCCCTGGCTTTCTCTCTAAATATGCCATAAGCCTGTTTTTCTCTTGTTTCATATTTAAATTCCTGTTTGTATTTATACTATCATCTTTATTTTCACTAACTATTAAATCATTGTCATAAAACTTGTATCTATTCTTAACCAATGTTTTCATATTGTGTCTATTTTGGTGTAATTATTTAAATTGTATTTTTTGTATTAATTTTAAAGACTGTAAAACGATTATTCTTAAAATGTTTTGTAATACTTTGGAGCCTTTCTCCCCAGGCCTCCACTGAAAATGGGTTCCTACCCTGGTGGACATTCCAGGTAATAAAATGTCAATAAAAAATACACAATAACTACTGATGATTCTAGATGTCTGTGCACATAGCCAAATCCACACTGGCACATATTTCTACCTTTTCCATGTAAGAATTCAGTGCCTTATCATTGATGTGCTGTAATGATGCTCCCCTGCTCTTTAATGATCAGGATGCGTAACATATACCAGTGACTGCTAATTCAGCATTTGCATGACATTGACATCACATACACTTATCCTGTCATGCTAATTCAGCATTTGCATGACAGGATATATGTATGTGATTGAAATTCTTAGATTGCTTAGCTATGCCTGTTGATGTTACATGATTGCACATTACTGTGTACATATGATTTATACATGTCCATTTCTGTGGACATCAGCAATCAGCCTGCTCATATGACATACCAGTTGCTTGAATGTATTTTAGGTTGGCTTTGCCAGCATCCTACATGCTGTACACATGCATTTGCAATGTGTACATGTACCTTGTTGTCCTGATGTTCCCTGATTTGGACCCATGTTGTCTACCACACTTCCACCTTCATATTTTCATATTATATTTTGCAGATATGTTTGCCCTTGTTGCACTTATTGACCATTGTCATGTAATAACTGGTTGACAAGGTGAACATGTGCCAAATGTTTGGTCATTTTATGGATTTAGGACATCTGCACACAAGTTGCTGGCTTCTGCTTGCAATACATCCTTGTTCTCATTATACTTGTGTGCTAACCAATGTGTACATTATTGAAATCCATGTGCACAACTGGATATATTTTTTAAGCTGTATTGTTAGATTTTTGCAGTTTACTCTTACATCACTGGTGTATGTATGTGTATTGCATTGCTTTTAAGTATGTACCATTTAGGTCCCTGACAATTATACATATATACCTACAATTGTGTGTTGCCTTTAACATGGCATATGTGTGTGACATACAGGCATTCCATTAACATTTGTTTGGATTGTGTACACTTACTTGTGTATTTAGCATCCAGTGTGCTGCTTTGCTGCAGTACTGCTGTTTGGAACTGTGCTTATTTGTTTGCCTTTCACACGCATGGTTGACGGTCCAGTTCTGACCTCTGCTGGAGTTATCTATCATTCTTAGATCTGCATCTGTTCATCTGTGTTGTTGCTTGGCTTACAGTTGCTCTGCTGACAGACTACCTGGATATTATCAAATGTGTACTGTAATCTTTATTTATTACTCTCCAACATGCATTTACCATTGGTCATACACATTCAGGTAAGACTGCCACACAGTTTGCAATATGTTGTAACTTGATAGTACATAGGTCGATATGTTTTTCTGCATTTCACCATGGCTGGTATGCATCCCCACCCAGTTTGCTAACTTTCCTTTGCCCATGTTGTGCAGTGTGCTTTCTGTGTAATTTACCTGTCCTTGTTGTTTTTTTTTTCAACTATTGTTTGTCATGTGTTGTGATATGTTTCATGGGTATGCCTGATGTGATGTCCTTCCCCTCCTCTTTCAATAACTTTACCTTTCCTTCTATTCTTAAAAGAAAAAAAAAATGGATCCTGTTCCCACAAAAAAAAAAAGTCATGTCCCTCTGACTTTGCCTTTGAATTTCTTTTTCCATCATCACTTTTTGTGTGTCCCTCTTCTTCACCCAAACCCTACATCTTTATTTCCATCTCACACTTTCATTGGGTGTGTGCATTACCTGTGCTCCCTTTGCAAGTCCTGCATCCATTGTTAGCTGAGGTGATGTGACCATGATTGCCCTTCACCTTTATTAATTTTTTTATTACAAAATTCACAGATTACGTCAGTATCTGTAAGTGAGAATTATCATATTTTATTATAATGGTGTTAAGGTGATATTCTGTAGTTGTCCTTAAGCTTACCGAACAAACTTTGTTATAGATGCATTTAAGACTGTCAGGATGCTTGAAATGTGAGATTCTTTCCTGTAACTTTGTTAATGCACATCATACTTTGACAAATTGTCATTACTTATGGACTAGTTGCAGGTAATATTCAATAAACCATTATTATTGAGTTACTCTTTTGTGCGCTGAGATATTCTGGGTTCACTGTGGTACATTTATATATTGCAATGTTATCTGCAACTTGAGCAATGATATTTGCGTAATACACTGGATTCTACTAATTCCAGGGAATTTGGTCCTGAAGTACTTGTTATGCAAGCTTCCTCCAATGATATTAGGAACAGCAAAAGACTGATGTTACTAAAAGGCATTACTTATATTTCATAAGCTTCAGAGTTAATTTTTATTTGAGAAATTATGTGAACTTAAAAAATACTGAAATGTGATAATAAAGAACAAAATTTCACAACACAGAGGGCCAGATTCAGGAAGGCTTACACGGAGTTCAAGAGTAGTGTAAGCCTCCGTGTAAGCCTCCTGATTCAGCAACAGCCCAAATCTCTGTGTAAGAGACAGCTAACACGTCTCTTACACGGACTGGGCGTGGAAATGCTCAATACCTCATTTGCAGCTCAAAGATATGCAAATGAGGTATTTGAGCAATCCACGAAGCAGAAACCAGTCCGTGTAATGGACGTGTTAGCTGCAGAAATGTACTCAGCTGACAACTGAGTACTTCTTTCTTCTTCTTTCGGCTTTTTCCCGGTTAGGGGTCGCCACAGCGGATCACCTTGTCCGCACATTGAATGGCAGTGGAGTTTTACGGTGTCGAGTTGCCAGCCCGGCGCCCAACCTTCCACTGAAGGCACACTCACACGCACACCTAGGGCCAATTTAGAGTATCCAATCCACCTGCAGCATGTCTTTGGGATGTGGGAGGAAACCGGAGCACCCAGAGGAAACCCACGCGACCACAGGGAGGACATGCAGACTCCGCACAGAAGGCACCCCAGCCGAGGATCGAACCGGAGAACCTCTTGCTGTGAGGCGGCAATGCTAACCACTGCACCACCGTGGCCGCCCCAGCTGACAACTGAGTACATTTCTGCAAAATTAAAAACGGAGCTATGTCAGCTCCAAATAAAGGGTGCATATGTTTCATTAAGCATGCCAATGGCCAAATATGTGGCCATTGGCATGAAAAAGTGTTTCAAAAATAAGTTATATAACTTTTTTTTTTTCCACGGGATTTCTGTGTTTAACTGCAGCGCACACCCGCGCAAATGGGGTGCGCTACCTAAAACTGAAAACCGAAGCTTATAAACCCACAATTGTGGGATTTATGTATTACATTGAATGTCAATGGAGGGACTTGCAGACCAAAAACAATATGGCCTCCGTTTAGTGGTTGTCAAGGGGGGGAAGCTCCGTGTAAGACATGTAACTAGTCATTACTAGGCAATCCTATGTAAATGAGGGTTACAATACTGAATCACACTGTCACATAGGTAATGAGCACTGTCTGAGTAGTGTAAGAGTTAGAGACGGGGGAGGAACAGAGTAAGAGGCAGGTGACATCATGGGGGGGGATGATAGCAATAAATGTACCAGATTGGAGGGCAATGTAAGGTAACAGATGACAGACAGACATCAGGGAGAGAGGTGTGTCCCAACAGAACACTAGGAAAGTCAAGAAATTGAGGGTATATGCTATCCCTACACTCAAAGTTTCTTGATATACGTGCATGCGCGCGTGTGCGCGCGTGTAAGGCAGGTTCAACATGTGGGAGCGTGTTGCAAACCGTGTACAACAGTTTGCGCGGGCGTGCACGTGTGTAAGGCAGTGTGCGCGCGTTTTAGCATGAATCAGCCTAGCTAACACCGTGTAAGGATGTGTGCGTGCGTGTAACACCGTGTAAGGATGTGTACGCGTGTTTAAGTGACTGTAAGCGTGTTTAAGCTGGTGTGCACATTGCTCCCCCTCAGGAAACAGAAAGGAAACAGGAAACAACTAAAATCCAGGGAAACTGCCAGAAGATACTACTGGAGTTAATTGGTGGAAACAATTAGAAGCAGGCAATTACACAGGCAGACTAGAAGCCCAACCCAGCAAGTAAAACACTGCAAGGAGCAGTGCAGGCTGTTTCTCACAACAGATACTGCCAGAAACTAAGCTATCAGAATTGAAAACTGAAAAAAGCTGAACTCAGAGCAGAAATGCTAGGGGCTGCCATAGCTATTATAGTCAGGCATAGGCGAATTGCTGAGAGTGGTGACAATGCAGATGCTGACAGACAACCCAGAGTGAGGAGAAGGAGAAGAGTATACAGGCCCAGGGTCACCTACCATGGGTTACATGAGCTGGAGATAGTAGAGCGCTATAGAGTGGACAGAGAGCTCCTGCAGCAGAATGTTGAGCTGTGCAGGCCACGCCTCACACACAGAACCAACAGAGGGGAACCCATCCCAGTGGAAACCAAGGTATGTGTTGGCCTAAGAATACTAGCAACAGGTACCTTCCAGAGACCAACTGGCGATATGATGGGGATATCACAGGCATCAGCCTCCAGGGTACTACACCAGTTCCTGGATGCCATGTCAGCACATGTCGGTGATCATGTATATTTCCCCAATGCCCGTGAGGTATTGGCCAGCAATATGCGTCTCTTTCAGCAAATAGCAGAATACCCTGAGGTACTGGGTGCTATAGACTGCACGCACATACGCATCAAAGCACCAGCAGGAGAGCGGGGTAGAGCCTACATTAACCGCAAGGGATACCCCTCCATCAACTGCCAGGTCGTGTGTGATGCCCAGGGCATAATAATGAATGTGTGTGCTGGCTGCCCTGGGAGCTACCACGATTCCCATATCTGGCATCTGACGCAGCTGTACCAATCATTTGCCAATGGGGACTTCCCACAAGGACACCTAGTGGGGGATGCAGGTTATGCACTTGAGCCGTGGCTGATGACACCCATCAGAAATGCACACACACCTGAACAGGAACGCCATAATGAGGCACACGCACAAACACGTAATATCATAGAGCGTGTGTTTGGGCTGCTCAAGTCATGGTTCCGGTGTCTGGACACATCTGGTGGAGCCTTGCAGTACACACCAACTACATGTACCCAAATGATCATGATATGTGCTATGCTACATAATATGATCCTATGGAAACAGCTGCAGCAGGACCAGCACAGGGCTGGGCCAAACATCCCCCCACCATTGCCAAGGCCACCACAGGCAGGGGGTGACTCGGAGGAGGAACAACCTGACCTTGTCCCAGTAGGCAGAAGGAGGCGTGCCCAGTATGCCCTGGCCTTGGCAAAGAGGCAACGCATAGCACATACACTTGGTCAGTAGGAACACTGGGACTGATACCCACTCTGACTCACTCATACAGTAACAGGGATGCCTAACATGACACAACCTGCTGCCAAACATGTACAGGGAGTGTAGTATGTGTATCCAACAGAGGTGGCCCTGCAGCACCACCTTAGGCATGAATGCCATGTGTTAAGTAATGTAATATCATGTACCACATGCACACCTGAGGACCCCAACTAACATCCACCCTCAAGAATCATAAACCACAAAAACACAAACCCACCTCATGGGTACCACAAGAGATAGGAACCTAGATGTAATGCTACCCAATGCCAGAAGTATAAACATCAAGATGTGTGGTGTGTAAACACACACAGTATAGAGAATGTAGATATCAGTGCTGTAATAGAAAACAGGGTCAAAGCCCACATCAGCACCCTGACACTACCAGGTCACACGTCATACAGTGATGTACATGTGCAAAAACATGGAACAAGATACAAAATGAGGGTGACTAGCAATAAATAGCATGGATAACCACACACCCATGTTTGTACCACAACAAGAAGCAACATGGAATAGCCATGGTCAAAACCAATGGCTAAAACTCACTACTACTATATAGCTTGCTGCAGACCACTGTCCTAATAGCAGGAACTGCCCCAGGCCTATGTGCATAGGTTCATAGGTTCATACTAGGCTATCTGCCCTAGGGCATTAATAAGCCTAGCCCAGAGTTTTGTGGCTTCTGCCACCCCTTCAAGTTGATGGATAATATGCCCATTATTTTGCTGTGCCTCTGTCAAGCAGTGATACTGAGGTTATCCCTGGGGTATACCTGCAATCTCCCATCCATTGGTCAAGATCTCACTTGAACGAAGCCAGTGAGGTGCTCAGCCTCACATGTACCAGGATGTTGTTCCACAGCATAGGGACTCTCTGGGTGTTGAATCTGTCCCTCCAGCACATCCTATTAATATCTGTGTTGAGGTTTAGGTCTCCTGCCCTTGTAGTTCTGATGGATGTAGAGGTCTTGAGGTGAAGCATGTTCAATAATTCTGGGTTGGACATAGCCTTGTATGTCAGGCACAGGTCACCTCTGAGCAGACGGTAAGTGACTGAATACAGCTGGAATCCCTTCAGTCGGGCAGCATAAGAAATATGTTTGAGACCCTTTCACCTCCTGTTGAGGAATTTGTGGGCCCATCCAATTGCCGCGGGTGTTGGGTCAGATACATTCTGAATGGGGCATTGTATGCAATCATTGGTCTGATGAGTAATGAGTACAGGGGAACAATGACCTCTCTTGATCTAGATGTGAATCCCTGCATGATGAGGTGGCCAATGTAGAAGGCCTTCCAAACTACCCTGGCAATGTGAGTGTCAAAGAAAAGGTTACTGTCAACCTGGGTGCCCAGGTCCCTGATAACCTCCTCTGTGCTTAAAGGATTGCCACCTAGATGGGAAGTAGTGGTAACCTTGTTCGTTCTTCCTGAAGGGTATGGCTATGCATTGTCTAGTGTTTAATGTACGGTCATGGCTGTGGCACCAGTTATCCGTGTCTATGAGACCCTTCTGAAGGATGTCTGTGTCAGATGGGTTTCCAACTATGCTTCCCAGTTTGCAGTTATCGCCAAACTTTGTCAGCAATAATCCTCCTGCGTTTGCTCATACTTCTGAAAAGTAGATGCTGAACAAATGTGGGCCCAGGACTGAGCCCTGTGGGACACCACCTGTGACAGCTCTGGAGTGTGACATGGCACCAGCAACTTCGACCCTGTGCGTTCCGTCACTTAGCTAGTTTGCAACCCATGCTGTGATGTATGGGTTCACAATTAAGCTGGTGATGTTTTCAATGATACCTGAGTGGGGTATTGTGTCGAAAGCCTTTGCCAGGTCAAGGTAGGCTGTGTGGACTGCCCTGCCCACGTCAATGGCCTGGGTGACTGTTTTGAAAAAGTCAACCAAGTTTAAAAGGCATGATCTGCCCTTGACAAAGCCAAACTGGATTGTATCCAATGTCTGCAAGTCCCCTATGTCTTCATTTATAATTCCCATTATGATCCTCTCCATAGCTTAGCAGAACAGGCTTGTCAAGCTGATGGGATGGTAGTTTCGGGGGTTGGTGGAGGCACCTCCTTTGTGAAGTGGGTCCACCATTGCCGTATGCCACTCCTTGGGCACATATCCTGAGGTGAGGCTAAGATTAAACAGCTGCCCTAACTGCGGGTGTAATTACTCATTGAGTTCATGGAGCACACAACTGGGGACACCATCTGGTCCCATGGATAAAGTGTTTTCTGCCTTGGATAGAGCAGTTCCCACCCCAGCATTGGAGATGTCTGGGGGGGCTACAATCCTCTGGTGTAGATACCCCTCCAGTTGGGGGGAGGGGGGGAGGAATCTGCAATGAACCTGTCAGCCAGTATGTTGGCAATGTCTGTAGGTGCAGTGATATCTACATCATTCTGAACTAATTCTGAGCATATCTGGGAGTTCCCTCCCAGGTTTCAAACATAGGCAAAAAAGGCCCCATGATTGTCCCTTGAGTCCTGAGTGGGTTTACTCTCAAAACTTGCCTCGGATGATTGTATGGGGGAACCCAGTGTTTTACTCACAATGAGCAGGGGTGTCTTCCCTCCTACGGATTATGCTCTATCTTGTAGTAGCTCCTTCCTTGTGTTGCAGAGCTTGTTTATGGCTAGGGTCCACCAGACTGGATGCTTGCCTGTGGTACAAAGAGTCTTTGTTTTGTTTGGGATTGCCTGATCCATGCAGTCCTGGAGGTGCTGGTAGAAGGCATTTGTAAGTGATACAGTGGCTTGGGTAATGGTGTCCGCTGGCTTGGGGCCTTGAAAGAGACCACACCAGTCCTTAGAAATGTGAAGTCGGCATTTGAGAAGGTCTTCACTGTTTGTTTTTCCATCTGGGGTGTGGGTGGGATGTGGACTCCCACTGAGAGTAGTCCATGATCTGATCTCACCAATGATGGGTATACTGCTGGTGTTGAACAGTGTGACCCCATGTTCGTGATGATGAGTTCTAGTATGTTGCCTCCACTTGAGGGGATTGGGACCAGTTGTTCCATGGCATTTCAGTGTATGAACTCATGGAACCTTTGTGTTAGAGTGTTGTGGCATGATTAGTGATCCCAGTCTATATGTGGATAGTTGGAATCACCCAGTAGGATGCTGTTTGGAGATACATTTATCCCCTTCAGTGTTTGCAGGATAGCTGTGTGAGGTACCTGAGTTTGAGAGGGTGGCATGTAACATGCTACAAACTGCAGAGCAGTCTTGCCTACGGTCACTGGCACCTGGATGGTCTCCAATGCATCGTGTGTTGCCACCAACAATGAGGTGAGGGTGTCCTTGATGAATATGGACACCCACCATCCTTCTTGGTGTTGTCCGGATGCTGGTGCCGGAATGCATGATATGAGGTAACACCCGATAGTGCCCGGGTGCTGTCAGAAGCTGTGAACCAGGTTTCAGGCACAGCACAGACATCAATGTGCTACATACTGAGAAGGGCATAGAGTGTGTGCAGCTTGAGGTTGAGACCTCTGGCATTGAGCAGCAGTACCCTTAGTGTCCTTCCTTTACTGTGTTCTAGGGTGGTAGGTGTAGTATCTGAATCTTGCATAAAAAGGCACAATGGGGGTGGCAAGAGCATCATCCGAAATCCGGAAGCCCAGGGGTGACAGGTGCAAGCCGTCCCTTGCAAATCACCGTGGCCTGTCCAGCATGTCGTCCCAGGCAGACAGACATTGGACCCCCCTTTGAATGACACCATAGTCTAAGCAAAATAATACAGCTGATCATCTTGTCTCTGTTTATGTGGCATCATACTTGGTGAAGGTAGGATACTGCTGAAGGTCAGGGTCATACCTGCCTGGCCTACATAATCAGAGGGATCCTCTATGTCTCTTTCCATGTAGTCCAGGGAGGTACATCATAGGTCGTTCACACCAGCATGGATAATGACTGGGTCAGACCTGTACTTGCAGTTGAGTGACCTGAGTGCTTGCATTATATGGTGGATTCCAGTGCCCGATAGGCAGCTTACTGTGATCTCCTCCGTACCCGATCTGGTGAGCGGGACGTCAGTGTGTCTGACTATGGAGTAACCATAGACAAGTGTGTCTGGCATTGTTTTTGGCCTTAAGGGCTGTGACTGTTTGGCACACCGACTCTGTGGTCAATGTGTTGCATGTGCTGTGCCCTGTGGAGGCAGTTGTGTGAGTGTCTGCTGTGGTGGCCACTGCCATTCCAGTAGAATCCTGATCAGAGCCTCCGAGAGTGTCTCTGTGTGTCTATGTGTATGATCTTAAGTTGTGATAGTGCCATGTGAGACTGGATTTCTGATGTGTGTGTGGTTACCTTCACCTTCTCTCTGGTCTTGCTAGTCCTATGTTGAGAGAGCTCAGCCTCCACTTTGGCTATATAGTTGCATCTCTCACATGTATGTGTGTTTTATGGCAGAAGGAGAGGGTTGTCAGTGTACATGAGGCAAGTGTAACATTGCCTCAATATTCCCAGGTTCACCAGCTGAGCAGGAGAGGGCACTAGCAACTGATCTCTAGACATGCTAGAAGGAATAGACAAAACAATGTTGGAATACAGGGAGATATCAAGCCCCCCAAACCACATCATACTGTTTGATTGACAATAGCTACACATACACCGGTGTTTCATAGTGTCATAGTCTACTACTAGCCTATCTGCCCTAGTGCATGTATAAGCCTAGCCATAGTGATGTGGCTATTGCCACCCCTTATACTGGTAATAAGTGTACAGAATAGATTCTGATGATTGTGCCTCTGACTTAGTAGTGACACAGTATGAACCCCTTACGTAATTGAATAACATGACTGTGCCTCTGTCTAGTCTGTGCCTCCGTCTCAAATGCAGTTGTCCAGATGTCTCCTGAAGAGAGTCAGTGAGGGACTCTGTCAAACATGGACTGGGATACTCTGCTAGAGTGTGAGATGCCTCTGAGTTATGACTCTGTCCCTCCAGCATGTCCTATACATGTATGTGCTGAGGTTCAAATCCTCAGCTCTCATGGCTCTGGTGGATTTGGATTGCTTGCAGTGGAGCATGTCCACCAAATCCTGATTGGACATGGTCTTGTATGTCAGGCATAGGACACCTGTACGTATGCGGTATGACACTGAACAAAGCTGGATTTCCTCTATTCTGGAAGCATCTGACATGTGTTGAAGAACCCTGATCTTCATGGTAGGTACCTTTGGGGTGTCTCCAGCTGTTGCAGTTGCTGGGTGAGGTACATACCATATGGGGCTTCGTATTCAATCATGGGCCTGATAAGGGAGAAGGATAGTGGAACAATGACCTCCTATGATCTTGATGGAAAACCCTCCATGATAAGGTGGGCAAGATAGAAAGTCTTCCTAACCACTTTGGCAACAGGGGTGTCAAAAGAGATGTCACTATCTACATGTGTCCCCAGGTGTCTGATTTGTTGTCTGTGCTCAGTGGGTTGCTGTCTATGTATTGATCTGTGGGTACTTTGTTCCTCCCAAAGGGGATGAATACACATCAGTTGCATTCAGTTTCAGGCCATGTGTCTGGCACCAGCTATCCGCCTTTGTGACGGCATTCTGTAGTATTCGTGTGCCGGCTGATGTATTCACTATGGTGCCTAGGTTGCAGTCATCTGCAAACTTTGTCAGCCACAACCCCCCTGTTTGCTTTCACATCTGAAAAGTAAATACCAATTAAGAGGGGTCCCAGGACACATCCTTGTGGGACACCACCTGTGACTGGCTTCGAATCTGACAAGGCACCTGCAATGTTGACTTTATGGGTTCTGTTTCTTAGCCATTTTGCAACCTATCCTGCGACATATGCCGTTATATGTCAGCTGTTGAGCTTGGCTATGATGCCTGAGTGTGGTATTGTGTCACAGGCCTTAGCCAAGTGCAGGTAGGCTGTGTGGACTGCGTAGCCCTCATCGATGGCCCTACTGACAGTTTCATAGTAGTCAACTAGGTGCAAAAGGCAGGATCTGCCCTGTACAAAGCTGAACTAGGTGGGAACAAGGGTCCGTAGGTCAGTAATGTGTCTGTGTAAGAGCTCCATAATGACTCTCCCCATATCTTTGCAGACAAGGCTGGTTAAGCTTGCGTGGTGGTAGTTGCCATGGTCTGTGGAGGCATCTCCTCTGTGGAGTGGGACCACTGTTGCCGTACGCCACTGTTCAGGTACATATCCTGTAGCAAGACTAAGGTTAAATAGCAGTTGTATCAACGGGTCCAGCCCTTCTGGAGTTCACATAGCATGCAACTGGAGATACCAGCAGGTCCCATGGATGCTGTGTACTTGTCTTTGCTGAGTGTGGCTCTCACATGGACATCCAAGATGACAGTGAGGTTACATACAGCAGTGATAACTATCTTCTTTTGGGGGTGAGGGAGGGGTAAATCGCACTGAAGCTGTCCACCGGAATGTTGCCAATATCTGTCAGGTCACTGGAATATATGTTGTTGTGTACCAACTCTGAGCATATCCGAGGGTTCACAACCAGGTGTCTGACATAACTGAAGAAATCAGTGTGGTTACCTTCATTGTCTTTGGTGATTTATGTCCCCAAGTTGACCTTGCATGTCTTTATGAGATAATGTAGCTTTCTACTAGTGCTGATCACAGCTGTCTTCCCTTTTGGAGATGTAGCTCTGTCTTGCATTAGTAACCGTCATCTGTCATACAGTCTGTTTATGGCTGGGGTCCAACAGACAGGACATTTTCCCTTTGCGGAGACAGTCCTGTTTTTATTTGTGATTGCATGGTCCATGCTGTCTGACATCTAGCTAAGGGGAGGTCATTGTGGTTCTGCAGTTATCTTTCATCAGCATTAGAAATTACCACAACAACCCCTGTGGGGTGTTCCTCATGCAGACACATCCAGCACCTGTAAAGTCCACAACAGTACCTCACCAGGAGTATGACAGAGCTGGAACACATGTAATGTGTAGTCTGATTACACAGAGTGCAGCTCCACACACTGCCATGCTGTCTACCCAGATGCAAGCTGTGCCTGATGTAGAAAGCCATGTCCAAGCTGGAATCAATGCACATGCTGCACCTTATACAATCTGAATGGCAGGGAGCTATGCACATGAGGGACCTGAACCCCAGCACTGACATATATAGGACAGGCTGTACTGCATTATCCAAAACACAGAAGCCACCCCCACACATGAGTAAACTACCAGTACAGGTTGTCCATAGAGACACTCGTTGAGTCCCCTCAACAGGAATCCTAATGAGTGCATGGGAGATGGGAGGTTTACCCTGGGTATCAATGTTATGTCACAGGTAGACAGAGGCACAGTATACTAAACAAGACATATGTCATGGCAAACATCACTTACAATGTGTTGATGGACAAACACACTCTCTGACTAGCATTAGAAATGGCCTAGGGCACATCGGTAGTGTTCGCCAATGTACACCCATGTTGTGGAATACACTACCGATGTTGGATGAGGCTGTTGTAAGTAGTTCACATCTGAACATAATGCAACATGGTCAGATAGGTTCATAGGTACATAGGTTTATACTAGGCTATCTTCCCTAAGGCAGGTATAAGCCTAGCACAGAGTTCATTGGCATACACCACCCCTTATATGGAAACAGTACTGTGCCCATTAGTGTGTCATGCCTCTCTCCAGCATTGACACCGTGACAATCCCCGGGTTAAACGTATGACCTTCCATCCACAGGTCAAGATACCTCTTGAACACAGCCAGCAAGGTGCTCTGCCTCACATGGACCGGGATTGTATTACACAGCATAGAGAGTCTCTGGGTGATAACTTCATCCCTCCAACATGTCCAACATACAACCCTGCTAAGGTGTAAGTCACCTGCACTAGTGGTTCAGGTGGATCTGCTGATTCTGAGGTGGAGCATGTCCATTAATCCCTGTTTGGACATGGCCTTGCATGTCAGGCACATGTCACCTCTAAGCAGACAGTATGTGAGTGAATAGAGTGGGAGTGTCTTCAATCTGGCAGCATATGACAGCTGTTGGGGTTCCTTGATCCTTTAGGTGGGGGACATTCAGGGTGTCTGCAATTGCTGCAGATGTTGGGTGACATACAGCCAGAATAGGGCATTTGACTCGATCACCGGTCTGATAAGTGAAGAGTACAGGGGAACAATGACCCACTAGATCTGGATGTGAATCCCATCCTGAGCAGGTGGGCAATGTAGAAGGTCTTTCTAGCCACTTTAGCAATGTGAGTCTCAGAAGAACGGCGACTGTCAACCTGGGTCCCCAGGTCCATGATAACCTTCTGTGTGCTTAGAGGATTGCCACCTATATGGTAGCTTGGGGTCACCTTGCTTTTCCTGAAGGGTATGTCTACACATGTTGTGCACCTTGACTTCAGGCCATGGCCCTGGCACCAGCTATCAGTTACTGTGAGTCCTTTCTGATGGATATCTGTGTGTGATGCACTGTCCACCATGGTGCCCAGTGTGCAGTCATCTGCAAACATTGTCAGCCAAAGTCCTCCCATGTTGGCTTGTACTTCTGGGAAGTACATGACAAACAATGGGGGCCAAGGACTGAGCCCTGTGTGACACCACCTGTGACCAGCCTGGAGTCTAACATAGTGCCAGCAACTCTAACCCTGTGGGTCCCGTCCTTAAGCCAGTTTGCAACCCATCTTGTGACATATGGGTTTACATTTCAGTTGTTAGGGTTTTCCACAATACCTGAGTGGGGTATTGTGTTGAAAGTGTTTGCAAGGCCAAGGTAGGCTGTATGGACTGCCTTTCCCCAACAATGGGCTAAGTGACCAATTTGAAGACGTCAACCCAGTACAAAAGGCATGATCTGCCCCTGACCAAGCCAAAATGGGATGGGTACAATGTCTGCATGTCCCCTATATCTTTGTTTATGAGCTCAATTATGATCCTCTCCATAGAATTGCAGACTACACTTGTTAAGCTTATGGGGCAGTAATTACCAGGGTCTATAGAGGCACTGCCTTTGTGCAGATGTGCACAACTGGACCCTAACCAGGCTGTTGTGCACACTATGGAAATGTAAAGTGGTGATAGGACTAAAGCCCAGGATACTGACCACCACAGTGAAAGTACTGAAACACTACACTATACAGTGCTACAGTGTTAGGTCAGTATGAACGGATGTTGACAATTGTGTGCAAAGTATCCCATGCAAAACCTGCAGGCACAGTATACTCCCTGTTTTGTTCACACAAAAAGCATTCGGACAGTAACTACACAACATGGCAGACAACACACAACCATAAACTGGAGGTATTTGTTGAAGGTCACACTCATCCACAAATGTGATGGGCTGCAGAGTTCAACATATGTAAAGCACACACTGGGCATGCTCACACACTTAGATAAATGAGACATCTTTCACACAACATGCCATGGGAAGGCTGAACTGGGCATGCTCACACACTTGGTCCAAATGTTACTCCTAGCAACTGTGAAAACACACCAGAGGATGCTCATTCCACTTTCTAGACACTGATCATGTAAGCACCCTATAAGTATATCGGAGAAAAGGAATTTCTCACACATCCGAATAGTGCGCTCTGCTAATGCGTCCGTCTGTAGTGTCATAACATAGTTAGGTAGGGTTTGAATCCAGCAGGTGGCAAGTGTGTGTGAAGGGGGTAAGTGTGTATGAAAGAAACATCCCTTTTGGCAACTGGGAAAATACACCACAGGATGATCATTCCACTTTCTAAACCCTGATGATGTCAGCACCCTATAAGTATATCAGGGGAAAGGAAACCTCCCAGTAATCTGAATAGCGCGCTCTGCTAATGCGTCCGTTTCTAGTATCATAACATAGTTAGGTAGGGGTTTGAATCCGGCAAGTGTGTGTGAAGGGGGGTAAGTGTGTGTGTATGAAAGAAACATCCCTTTTGGCAACTGTGAAAATACACCACAGGATGATCATTCCACTTTCTAAACTCTGGTGATGTCAGCACCCTATAAGTATATCAGGGGAAAGGAAACCTCCCAATTATCTGAATATCGCGCTGTGCTAATGCATCTGTCTCTAATATCATAACATAGTTAGGTAGGGGTTTGAATCCAGCAGGTGGCAAGTGTGTGTGAAGGGGGGTAAGTGTGTGTGTATGAAAAAAACATCCCTTTTGGCAACTTGGAAAGCACACCACAGGATGATCATTCCACTTTCTAAACTCTGATGATGTCAGCACCCTATAAGTATATCAGGGGAAGGAAAAACTCCCAGTAATGCGAATAGCGCGCTGTGCTAATGTGTCCGTCTATACTGTCATAACCTAGTTAAGTAGGGGTTTGAATCCAGCAAGTGGCAAGTGTGTGTGAAGGGGGGTAAGTGTCTATGAAAGAAACATCCCCTTTGGCAACTTAGAAAGCACACCACAGGATGACCATTCCACTTTCTAGACTCTGATGATGTCAGCACCCTATAAGTATATCAGGGGAAGGGAAAACTCCCAGTAATGTGAATAGCGCGCTGTGCTAATGCGTCCGTCTCTAGTGTCATAACCTAGTTAGGTAGGGGTCTGAATCCAGCAGGTGGCAAGTGTGGATGAAGGGGGTAAGTGTGTATGAAAGAAACATCCCTTTTGGCAACTGGGAAAACACACCACAGGATGCACATACCCCTTTCTAAACGATATCACAATTATGTATGGCTTTTGATTACACACATGCCACGTGTTTTGCACACACAGAATGCCCATGTGTGTGGGTTGTCACTCACAATAATGCAAGACATTGATTAAACCAGTTATGGCAATGCACACATGATGTATGTGTGTACCAAATACACATATGTACCTGTGACCTTCAATAGTTACCATGTGTGATGCCTGCCACATGTGAATACATGGTATTTGCACAGAGTAACATTATGACCGTGGTCTTCTGTGCAGGTGCAGCATGTGGGATGTGTACATACAGTGTGAGATGTAGATGCTATCAGCCTAGTAGTGAGGGATGCACACCTGGTCAGGGGCATATAGTCTACATGTTGTTGATGTACAGGAGCTGCATGTTTTCACCTGTTGTGGGAGTGGTAAGACAGTATTCCATAGCAATGCAGTGACTGCATGCTAAGAACCATTCAGCTAGGGTTTTGTAGCTACACGAAGTCATTAGCATTCAGTAATTTGTCAGAATCCCTGGTGAGGGTCTGATGCCAACCAAGGTCAGGGGTCTACCAGCCTGTGTCACTTGCTCAGTGATCCCTTCCATGTTCCCTATCATGTATCCCAGTGAGGGACATCCCACATCAGCTGTGGTGGCATGGACAATGACTGAGTCATATGTGTCCATGCATCTGACTGACTTGTATGTAACTGTACCATATAGGTGACTGACAACTAACCTTTGCACATGCTACCATAGTATTGAGATTACATTGGTGATTAACAGCACATAGGGACAATGGTGATAAAGATACATAGGTCCATAGGTTCGTACAGGGATGTCTGCCCAGGGCATGTATCCACCTAGCCAGAATGTGTATGCCTTTCAACATGCATTGTGAATCTGTCTTCCTATGCCCTTTTCCAAGGTTAGTATACTGTGCCTCTGTCTCACAGTGACACATAAGTGATACCCAGGGTAACCCTACAATGTCACATCCTGTCATTAATATCACTCTTGAAGATAGTCACTGAGTCAGTCTGCCTAACCTCTATTGGGATAATATTCTGGAATGAAGGGAGCCTCTGAGTTGTGAATGTGCCCCTCCAGCATGTCCTGTGTATATCACTCCTGAGGTTCAAGTATTTCCAGTGTGTATCCTGGTGGGATCTTGATATTCTGAGATGCAGCATGGCCATTAACTGAGGGTATGACCTGGCCTTCTATGTCAGGCACAGATTGCCTATGAAGAGGCAGTATGTCACTGAGTAGAGCTGCTGTTACTTTAACCAGTCAGTATGTGGCATCTGTTTGAGCCCTTTGATCCCCTTGTCGAGGTACATATGTGGTATCTCCAGTTGCTGCAGGTGTCTGGTAAGGTGCATGCCGAGAGGTTCATCATAGTCAATTATGGGCATGATGAGGGATGAGTAAAGGGGCACAATGTCCACCCCTGATCTACATGTGGATCCCATGATGATGTGGCCCATATAACATGCTTACCTAACCACTTTGTCCATGTTGTTGTCAAATGGTAGAATGCTATCAACCTGTGTACCCCAAGGTCCATAATTCCTTCGTCTGCACTTAATGGATTAACACATATGTGGTGCGTTGTGGTCACTCTGTGTTTGACAAAGGGATGACTATCGCTTTCTGTCATTCACGTTGAGGCCATGGCTGTGGCACAAGTCGTGTGTTTCCAAGAGTCCCTTTTGGAGGGTGCGTGTGTTAGCTGGTGAGTTGATTATGGTGTCCGGTTTGCAGTCACCTGCGACTTGCTGTGCCACAGTACTTCCATGTTGGCCTGTACCTATGATAAATATATCATGAAGATGACAGCTCCCAGGGCTGTGCCTTGTGGGACACCACTTGTACCAGGTTGTAGGCTGACATGGCTCCAGCAATTCTACCATGTGTGTTCTGCCCTTGAGCCACTGTGCAATACCCATAGTGACATAGGGGTTAATATGTACACTGGTGAGCTTCCCTAGAATGCACAACTGGGGTATTGTATCCAAGGCTTATGCAAGGTTCAGGTAGGCTGTGTACACCTCCTTCCCCTTGACAGTGGCCTTGGTGACTGTTTCAAAGAAATCAAACTGGTTGGAGAGGCAGGATTTGCCATTGACAAAGCCAAACTGTGTATGGTGACATGTCTGTAGGTCCACAATATCTAGATATGTGAGGTTCATGATGATCCTTGCCATAGCTTTGCAGACAAAGCTAGTCAGACATATGGGTCAAGTAGTGTCCAGGATCCATGAAGGCACCACCTGAATGTTGAGGGACCACTGTTGCTGTATGCCACTCTCTGGCCACATACCGTGTATTAAGGCTGGGATTGAACAGTGGTGTTATGTCTGGGTGTAGCTCTTCTCATGGTTCATGTAGGACACAGCCTGGGACACTGTCTGGTCCCATTGATGCAGTGTTTATTGCTTTGGGAAGGGCATCTCTTACCTGAGCATCTGTGATGTCAGGGGGGGCAGCACTGTGCCACGAGACATATGTGCCCTTTTGGTGTGGTGGGGGGAGAAGGCAGCATTGAACCTGCCCACTAGGATGATGGCAATGTCTGCATGTTTTGTATTTTGTGTGACATCTTGGATTACCTCTGAGCATATCTGGGTAGTACCACCCAGGTTACTAACATAACTACAGGCAGCCTTGTGATTATCCTCAGTGGCTTGTGGAACCCTCTCTCAAAGATGGCCTTAGACAATCATATGGGTGCCTGTAGTTGTCTTCCAATACTCATCAGTGGTGCCTTCACATTTTGGGAGGTTGTTGTATCATGTAGTGGCGTCATCCTTCTATTGTATAGTGTGTTTATGGCTGGTGTCCGGCACCCAGGACATCTGTCTTTGGAGAATTGGGTCATGCTTTCATATATGGCTTCATGATCCATGCATTCCTGAATGTGTCCATAGAATGCCTTTATAGAGGTATCTGCAGTCTGGTCCATATTGTCAACAGGCCTTGGGCCTTTGAAGGTTTCCACATCATTTATGAGGGGTGTGAACTTGCTTGACATGAGCTGTTGACAGACGTGCCACCCTCCAGACAGAGCACGGTGAGGGTCACAGTTAGCTACTTGGGTGATAGCATGTGCCACATAACACAGGCACACAGGTCACTCCACAGCAAGTACAGCTATGAGGCAGACATTGTCCATGCTGGTGCAAACAACCTGAGACGTACCTCCCTGGACCACATGGCAAGAGACACAGAGGAGCTCTTACAGCACCCTCTCAAACTCAGGACTCCCACACAGCCTTCATGCTGACACAGGACAGTTTAGATTACTCTGCAAACACCATCATACTGGGTGACGTTAGCTACCCAAACATAGACTGTGAACATTACACAAGCCACAATACCAAGCTCTAGGGTTCACATAGATCATACATTCTTTGGCTATGGAACAGGTAACCAACCTTCCCACAAGAGGGGAAGATATACTAGACCTGATCATCACAACCATGAGTACAAACAGCTCACCACTCGGAGTATGTCCCTCATTGTTGCAATCAAACCATATACTCATCACACTGGAGTACTGGATCCCCCACATATGCAAACCTCAAACACATCGATGTGTGTGTTGGAAATGTCCCTATTAGCAACTGTGACAGTACAGTACAGGATGCAGATTCCCCTTTTGAAACACTGATGATGTCAGGACTGTATAACTATATTACCTGTAGTAAAGTCCTCCAGTAATTGGCATAGCGCCCTCTGCTAATGCGTCTTTCTCCAGTGTCATAACGTAGTTAGGTAGGGGTTTGAATCCTGCAAAAGGAATATATGTGTGTTAGTATGAGTGGGGTTTATGTGTGTGCAGTATGTTGGAAGGGTTAACTGCCTTTTGACAACTGGGAGAACACACTACAGGGTGCACATCCCTCCTCCTACACACAGATGATGTCAGCACCCTCTAAGTATAGCATTAGTAGGAATTTCTCCAACTACTGCAAATAGCACACTCTGCTAATGTGTCTGTTTCTACTGTCATAACACAGTTAGGTATGGGTTTGAATCTTGCAAATGGAAAGTATGTGTTTTACTGTTGGTGGGGTTAGTGTGTGTGCACAATGATGGGGTGGGATGTGGCTTTTGCCACATGGGGCTATGCACTGCAGGGTGGTCATTACCCTTCACAAGCAGTGATGTTGATAGCACCCTATACAAACAAAACTACAAAAGAGAAGGTGGTGGTACCAATAACACATGTAAGGTAACACATCTTCAAGTAATGTCCACAAAACGGAGTAGGATAATCAAACAATTCTTTTATTCTATACAGACAACATGACAACAGACAACTGCCAGTACTCAGTATAGTGTTACATGCTACTGTAACACGCACATGTACCCAAATATACCTAGATAGTGCTCTGAAGCCTGAATGTGGCAAGTGTGTGGATGTGGGATGTGTCTGTGTGTGCATTTCCATATGGGAAACATGTTTGATGTGGCAATCAGGGTACTACAGTACCTGATGCACATTACATCTTTCAACCGATGAGGTTGCCTGCACCCTGTGAGTACAGGTAGAGAAGGGACGCCAGTAGTAAACAACATAGTGCACTTCTCAAATGTGTACCTGTCATGTATCAACAGCTACTCATGTAGGGTGATAAATAATGGGAATGGCAGGTGAGCGTGTGCATGTGTGTGGGTAGCAGGGTGTGTATAAATGCATGTGTGACAGAACAGTTACATATAGCTGAATCTACGTAACAGCACAAGATGCGCATTGCCATAGTCAATGTTAGCATGTGATGGTGTGCAGCTGGTACACTTTGGTAAGTAGTATGGGTGCATATAACAATTGAGGACAGTCATACAGTTACTGCAGCAGGACTGCTGGGATATACACACAATTATACTGGAAGAGTGAACAGTTACCAGCATGTTACTACTTATACACATCTATGTAGTCACCCTGTGCATCAGCAACGTGTTTACCTTTACCTGCACCGATGTTGTAGTATGCAGGAGGTGGCACAGTGTCATCATATGCACAGGGTGTGGGTTAGGTATGCCCAAGCCAGCCACTGGTAACACCAATTGACATGTGTGTGTATGTGTGTTTGTGAGGGGCAGCAGTACAGGGTGGACCAGTGTTGGTGCAGTGTGTGTGTGTATGTGTTTGCCCTAGATGTTAGGTTTCCGCATGTGTGTAAGCACGCACACAGTCCCACATAATGGCTGCCATGTACAGGGTTTTGTGGACAGCCACAGGCTGCACCTGTCAGGTCATCCAGATCAGTGTCTGTGGGCACGGACACGGTACCTGTGCCTGGCAGGGGTGCTACGGGCCGTATCTGGTACTAACCCAGACTGGGTACTGTCATCGGAAGCAGGGGTGTGTTGACTGGACACAGTTCCCTGTTGGGACTGTCCAGAGCCACGTGCACGTGGTCTCCTGGGGCATCTTGATGACGGCACAGACCCAGCATTGCTGGGGCTGGTGCTGGCACTTGAGGTGTGCGAGTGGGCCTGTTGTCGTCCGCGGCCACTGCCAGCTGGTGTTGTTGCTGGCATACAGCCACGTCGACGTCGCAAACGCACACCATGGCCCTGGCCCATGGACATCTGGTTGTGGAGCAGCTGTTCTATGCCCCCACAACGTCTGTCAACGACATCTGTGAAGTTACGGATAGCATTCGCAACGTCACGCATGCCATCTGTCATGGCTGTGCAACATTCTCTCAGCTCCCTCAGACCCTGTCTGGTGTACCTTTCCATACGTGCCTGTGCCTGCATGACAGTTCGAAACATAGTGGAGGTTGACATACCTCCTTGGGCACGTCGGCCAGAGGCAGTACGGCCATGGATGCCCCCACAAGAACCCATGGGCGACTGTCTGTGTGGTACCATTGGAGGCCCCTGCTCATGGCTGCCTTGTGGGGATGCATGTACCACAGGTACCACATTACCCTGATCTATGCCCACTGCAGACTGTCCATCACCTAGGGACAATGGTGACAAAGGATGTAACGGCAGGATAACTGTGCGCATTGACGGGGTTGAAAGCTGTGTACTGTCAATTGGCTGACCAATGGTGGACCCAGACACACCTTCCTGCACCATTACAGACATTTCATCATCAGTACCTGGGGCACAAGATTCAGGTTCCCTGCTGCAGGTCACCAGAGCATCACCAGAACCTACAGGAGGAAAACATGGAACACAGATTACAGTCTCCATACATATTTGACAGAGATGCATTTCAATACTAATGCACACATTCAGAAATGGACACATGCACTCATGGACACTAACACACATGCACACTTGGGCACAGGCACGCTTGCACACATGCACACCCCACAGTAAACACAAACATCAGTACCGTGTTACACTACTCAATCTACTACAACTGTATTACGGGTATTGTGAACACAGTCACCAGCAAGTCTACTACAGAGTTACACTACTCTTCCTAGTTTTCTAAATTGCTTTACAGATAATGTTAAAAAGACTCACCAGCATGTATGGCCTGCCTCGTTGCTAGATGGGAGGGACCTGGAAGTGTGAAGAGAGTAATGTCAGTGGGCACATGTGTGCCATTTGTTTTGCACATGATACAGTACAGTAGTACACTAGTTCCCTTATACACATCAGCTGCACATAATGTCTGTATATATATCATGATGACAGATACATACCACATGCACACCTTATGCGTGCATGAAGTAACAGTGTACAGAACAGTCATATGTACATACCAGGGGTTAACTCCAATCTCACCCTTACCTCTCTTCAAATGACACCTCAAACTGTACTTCCCAAACCACTGGCTTTGTTCTTCTTGGAGTACAGGCTACCGTCCCTCTCCCTACCCTCTCTTTACCTTTAACCCCTCATTGTGCATAGAAACTAGCTTCTACCCTGTTTCTTTCACCTTGTTGTCCTTCTATGCTCTGACCTACTTCTCCCATCCCTCCCACATCCTCTTGACTGTCTTCCTTCCTTTCCTCACTTCCCTTCTTGACTCCTGCCTCTTCCATATCATTGTATCTTTCATACTCCTTCTACTTCTCTACCCTTCTGAGCACTAACTATTATGTATCTGGCTTTTGCCTTATTACATAACCGTTATGCTTTAGGTAGGATTGCTTTTAAACCAACGGTATATTGTGTATGACTCTAAACTGTTTGAGATCCTTACATGTATGTTGATTTAGTTAACAGGCTGGTGTACAATCCTATCATGTTGGCTGTCTGTATTAACAACTTGTCTGTCTGCCTTTATTACGTTATGTGTGGAGCTTTTCTCCACAGGCCTCTACTGAAAATGGACATATATCCAGCTAGACTATCTGGGTCAACAAATGTAAAAGTAATAACAATAAATTAATATGGCATCTTACCTGCACGCTCAGTGTGTTGCTGCTGTGTGGATCCAACCTCCATCATGATGCATGGGTGTTGCTGTTGTTGTTCTGGGGCTGGATCCACAACACTTAGCAGTAGCCCCTCCTGTCTGGTGAGGGGGGGATGTGTGGCCACCCCCCCACCTGTGGCAACCTGTTGCCTGCGGATATCTGCAGCAAGCTGGCGGACATTTCTTATCAAATCACTGCAGTGATGTCTCACCTGCTCATATGTCCTATCATGCATGCCAACATCATTTATCCTGCTAACGAGGTTTTGCCACAGTGCAGACCTCTCCTGCTGATTCTGGGTGGTGCGTGAGAACAGGATGGCATAGTCATGCACCAGGCTCTGGTGAATCACGTCATCCTCTGCAGCAGAATATGATGGGTTCCTTTTTGGAGCTATGTCAAGCTGGAAAGGTACACAAACAGGTTATCAGCATAGTATCTCAACAATACATGGTACACATTCTATACAGGGAGTATTAACTTCTACTTATTACTGCTTGGTTAAAACTTGATTACAGTGTAGCTATCATTCTATGTCATTTGTACTAAGCACTTGGCCTTCAGACCAGTTGTTTTACATTAGGGAGGTTGGTGGCAAGCACTGTGGTGGCAGGACACATATCTTTCATCCATTGATGTTGGGCACTGCTGATTGAGGGCCCAGTGTACAAGTGTATTAGTTCTGGTATGGGAAGTTGGCCTTCAGGCCAGTTATTTAACATTAACAAGGTTTGTGGTCTGCACTCGTGTGTGATAATAGGCTGTACTCTGCCATTCATAGCTGGGGACATCTGGTTTCAGGTTTATAGTGCCTGCATATCTGAGCTGTATCTTACTGACATTGCTACACCTTGTTTGCTGTAGCAACCACTACATCCATGCCTCCTGGATCTACCTTTGTTTATATGCTTGTTATTTGTTAGCTTGTTATTTCACTGGTATGCTACTTCCACATAGTACACAGCTTGTCAACACGTCTGTGACTCACTACTGATATCTGCATTGCTTACTGTACGTATTTCCATGTTACACATGACAGCAAGTGACTGCTTCTCATTGTTGCATTTACTTAATTGTGACACATTGCACTTAGGTTACCTGGCACTTGCTCACTGACGCTTTTATATCAGTCAGCAGTTGTAGGTAATGTCAGTACACCCTCACTCCCCACTGTACCTTGTTTTCAATCATTAATTATTACAGAATTCAGAATAGTATTCTAGCATGTCCAGAGGTCAGTTGTCAGTTCCCTCCCCAGTCCAGCTGGTGAGTGTGGTACTCCAGAGACAATGTTAGAACAGATGCATGTACACAGACAACCCCCTCCTCCTAACAACAAATTCAAACTCATGTGAGTGATGCAACCATATACCAAACTGGAGGCTAGGCTCTGTCTACTCAATACCGCCATAACCAGTCAGGTGGCCAAGGAGACCACACACTACACTTCCAGTCTCACATAGACCTACCACAACAGCGGACCTAACACATGATCACACATAAACATACTTTTAGGCTCGGACCACAGCTATGCCTATGCAGCAGATACCTCCTAAGCAGACATCCATGCAACCACTACCACGGAAACGAACATGTGCAACACATATCACACAAAGCCAATGTGCTGAACACTCACAGCCATTAACAGTAAACAACAGACCTCATACACCTGTACTAGGTGCCTCTATCATCAGGCACACTAACATCACGTTCACCAGGCTTAATGAGGTGAGGGTCATGGTGTGCAGCCTGTCGGCCACTATGACCTGCCACATAACACAAACACTCAGGTAACCCCAAGGCAAGTACAGGTATGACTCAGTCACTGTCCATGCTGGTGTGAATGGCCTGACACATTCCTCCCTGGACTACATGACATGAGACAGTACAGAGCTCTCTGAGCACGTAGCCCAAGACAGTTTGACCCTGACCTTGAGTAGCATCCTACCCTCACCTAGAACCATGCCACAATATCAAGGCACGATGATCCCTTCCAACAATTGACTGACATACTGGTGTCATTCACAGGTGTGCCAATGCCTGCCATCTTGGGGTGGTATGCTTTGCTAGGGACAGCTTGCACCTGTCACCCTGTCCCATTGGAATTTGGCGGAGACTCTTGCTACACCCATAGTGCCTGTATTAGGCAAGGCTCATAAGGCAAACCCACATCCATTTGTATCACAAAGGATGAGGAAGTGAGAGTGATGCTACTCAACACCAGAAGTCTAGACCTAAGGATGCACACACTCAAAACCCTACTTGACATGCTGGACATCGATATCTGTGCAGTAACATGAACCTGTTTTAGGTTTCACAGGAGCACACCAGTACTACCAGGTTATAGCTGTTACCATTCTTGTCGGCCACAACACTTGAACAAAGGAGGGGGAGTATCAGTATTCAATGCAGATTCCCACGCCTCCACATTGGAGGCACAGTACAACATAGGTGTTAGGCCATTGAGTACAGAAGACGTAGTTGGGGACCTGGGGTAGAAACATGGTAGCGGTCTGTCATTTGTCAACCACATGGCCAATGTGGATTGAAAGACATGTTATATAGCCCAGCTAATCATGAGGGATTCACATGTACGGCAGGGGAGGTCACTGTGCCTCTTTACTCATCCATCATCAAGCCTATAATTGCGTACAATGCACCTTTTGGGATGTACCTAACCAGACACCCACAGCAACTGGTACAGGACAACAGTACCTCATCAAGGGGATGCAATGGCTCACACAGATGTCATATGCTTCCCAGGTAAAGTAAATCCCGCTGGACTCAGTGGCTTATTGCCGGTTCAGAGGCAATCTGTGCGTACCATATACAGCCATGTCCTACCCAGCAGTAATGAACATGCTGCACCTCAGGCAATCAGAGTCCCATACAGCCACATGCTCAGGAGAGCTGGACCTCAGCACTGACATCCATGGACATGCTGGAGGGGCATATTCCTGACTGAGAGGCTCCCTTCACTCTGTAATGAGCTGACACTACAGGTTAGGCAGAGTCCCTCATTGACTCTCTTTCATAGGAATCTGGATGACTGGATGTAGATCATAGTTGTACCCCAGGTATCACTTCTATGTCACTGTTAGACAGAGGCACAGTATACTAACATCGGACAAGGGCATAGCAGCATAACTTGTAATTGGGTGGTGAAAGACAAACACATTCTTCTAGGCTCACCAATGCCCTAGGGCAAATAGCCTAGTATGAACCTATGAACATGTGTGTACTGCTATAGTACTTCTGCCATATGTTGCATGTGTGTGTGTTGTGGGGGATGCACAGGTAATGGCCGATACTTCTGCACAGGCGACACGTCTGACACATTCTGGGTGTTCATCCCTACATACTGGATGTGTGTTGCCATCCAACCCAACCCTGTGATGTGCACACATTACTCAGCCTGGATTTATATATCCGAACAACACCACAAGCACAGTACACTACCTTGCTATGTATGCATTTAATTACACAGTTATTCAGTAGTTATGACAGTGATGCTATCCATGCAGCCCATTGGGCCAGTGGTAGCCACAACACACACCGCCAGCACCTGTGCATATGCTTACCACAGACATCCCACATACTGCATGTACTGTGCACACACATATCTAACCCAGAACAACTGCACACCACTTATTAATCATGTCCAGTGGAGTACAGATACAGGCATATTGTATAAAAATAGTAGGAGGCTACTGCAGCACAGGGCAGATTCACATGACAGCAAGGCATCTGTGGTCAGCAGTGTTAAGATGCTTCACATTCACCACATGCACAGATATTGGCAACATTGTTGCAGACAGTTTAGGTGCAGGTCCCCCCCCATTCTCCTACACATGTGGTATTAGTTATCCCAAATGACTATCACCTTTCTATCCTCTCACATGTCCAGGTGAGAGCCACCTTCATCATTGCAGAACACATAGCATCACTGTTACGAAATGGTATCCCTGGATGTGTGCTACATTCACCCCTGGAGGACATAGCACCACATGACAGACTGATATTAATCCCTGGCCATACTACAGGATATGTACCTGAACAGTGCCATACATACACAGTGGTCCCACACCATTGAGGAGGAACCTCTACTGACCCTGGGAACTACTGCATCATATGCACAACTGGCCTTGTGTTCTAAGCTATGGAAGTGTTAAGTATGGGTAACATGTACAGCAATATTACATATGTTTATATTTCAGGACTATGTACACACAACCTATCTCATGCACATACCTATAGATAGTGAACTATGATACATTTGGAGGTGTCACAGTAAACGCAGTATTAACCTACTACTTTGCATTACCTGTGTTTGTGGCAGCTGTTGGTGTGTCACTGGTGCTGCTTGAAGTTTGCTGCTGCTGCTGCTGATGCTGGTTTTGCTGCTGGCTGTCTTTATTTCTGTTTTGTTCTCTCTGTCTCTCTCTCTCTTTCTCTGTCGGTTTTGTGCAATGAATGTATTGCATGAGTGTAGTGTGGGTACTCATTGCTTTTGTAGGTATCTGCATAGGTCCATGTGATGGCCTCTGCACCACTTGTAAGACAGCATTTGCTAATTGCATGCAGCCAGGTGTGTACTGATTGCATGTCTCACTGTGATTTCAGGACACTGCTATAAAAGGGTATGTGAGATAGGCGTTGCCCTTTCAGATTGTAGGGCGTGGACTATGCTGGTATGCTGTTGACAGTGTTCTGTGAGTGTGAAGGTTAGTACATCTCCCATGCTTCATGCTGTGTTGTAGATTCAGGTTGCTGCATTTCTCTTGCCTGTTCCTGTAGTGAGTGTGTATGCATACTGACACCTACAACTATATGTCATATGTATTGCTATATAAATATATATATATATATCTGTGTACATATACATACTTTCATATATGTACATTAGCTGACATTATTGGGTACAAGCTAACAATTAGCAGGGCTGTTTCTGTTAACACTACACTAGTATGGGAAAATCCAGTAATTGGGACTATAAAAGTCTGCCTGACATGCTTTAGTTAGTAGTCATACTATATTGCCTTTATCATGTTCCACTTATTTAGCACTATATTCCTGTATGAGAGTCATGGCTTAGTGGTAGGTCATACAGACTAGTGTTACAATGGTCTTGGGGTAGGGCCTACTAGTATGCTTATATTCTGCTTGTGACTTGAGTATAGGGCCTATCAATCAAAGTGCTGGAGGCACCTTTAAGCAGTTAAAGGGGTTAGTAGGTCTCACAGGAGCCAGGCTGTGTTGCAGATTCTGGTTGCTGCATTTATCTTCACTGTTTCCTGTAGTGAGTGTGTATGGATACTGACACCTACAACTATATTTCATATGTATTAATATATATTTATATATATGTATGTGTAGATATACATACCTTCATATATGTACATTACCTTACTTTATTATGTACAAGCTAACAAGTAGCAGGGCTGTTTCTGTTAACACTGAACTAGTATGGGAATCCAGTAATTTGGCCATTGAAACTCTACCTGACATGCTTTGGATAGTACACCTCCTATATTGCCTTTATACTGATTCCTACTATTATATGTTATATTTATTTTAGCACTGTGTTCTTGTAAGGCAAGCATGGCTTAGTGGTAGGTCATACAGACTAATGTTACCAAGGTCCTGGTTCGAGACTAACAGTGGGAATTTATTTTTCTTTGCAAACTTTCAAACTGAGTACAGGACCTGTCAATCAAAGTGCCATAAAGGCACTTTTAAGCACTTTAAACCAGGTCTGTGCTCGTTTGCGCGGTGCTCACGCATGCGCACTGGCGGTGAGCTCCGCTAACACAAGCGCACACCCGCGCTAATTTCTTTGAAAGAAAAGAAAAAGGGGTGACAGGAAAGTGGTGAAAAAGGGGACACAAAGAGGGTAAGACAGTAGGGAAACAAGCGTGGGATTTGCAGGAGGGATGTAGGTAAGGCCCATAGATGCCCATGTCTTTGGCAGCAACAGCTGTGCATTTCCATGTATTTTGGTGAGACATTGGAAACCTTTCACCCCTGAAAGAGGTGTCAGGACAACATTAATATTTGTTGTAGAGCCAATTGTAATTAACTGTTTCAATGTCAAGCAGACATGTGTGCGACATGGACAGCTATGTATGGGGCGTAATTTTTTTGTGGGTACAGAGTGCCCTTTTTTTTTTTTTTTTTTCAGGTGAGAGTGGTATGTCAGGTGAAGGAAGTCGGTATAGCTGGGGAGGTAGGTTGGGTAGGTTAACAGACAAGACAGACAAGACGCATACATGGGCGGTGTATGACACACGTGGGGGGGGTTACACAATTGACGGGGACGGAGGTTGGGATATCCGAGATGCATGAGCCCACAGATGGCAACAGTGGAACTGATATCCCCACCCATAGGCAGTTGCCACTGTTCCTTCACAGCCCAGGACGGGCTGTGCTGGGGGCTGTGTAGGCAGGGCAACGGCCGGGGCCGTTAGCTGTGCCACATGAGCCTCAAGCTGGCGTAGGGGCCCAAGAACGGAGTCTTGGATCTCCCTTCGCACCACAGACCAGACACCTTGGAGGGTGAGTGGACGAACCCCTCCGGCCACACTTGCAGAGGGGGGACCGGCCCCATCCCCTGCAGCGCTTCCACCCGAAGGTGGCACAGGGCCACCGGAGGGGGATCCGGCCTGGGCACTAGTGCCAGGTGCAGGCGCCAGCTGAGGTGGGAGAGGTGGGTCCGCTGGGACCTGCCTTCCCAAGCGTTCTAGGTTTGTGAGTTGTTATGTTAGTTTGGGTTAGTGGCATTTTATTCCATTCAGATTAGTTGTAACAGCATGCATTGGTATTCCCATCAAACAAACACCCAGATATTAACACCATTGAACAAGGGGCATATCAATATCACATGCATTATTTGAACAGAACTACACAGTCAAACAACATGCAGGGTTGATTAATGGCAACAGGCCATCAAATTTGCAGGTATGAACAGGGCACATGCACGAACAGACATGCATATATTTTTGAACGGACAAATGTCCATGATTAATGAAATGTTCACATACCATTATTTAGTGGGTATTGTTATATGGAATTATAGGGTTGGGTGGAGATAGAAAGTGATGACACATTCATATGTTACACATTGATTTACATTTGTAATAGGTACACAATTAAGTTGAAGCTAATGTTTCAAAATAATTTTTATTTGACTATCATGCTAGACCTGTTACAAATACATCACTATCCTACTTATTTTGAATTTGATCAGATACATCATCCTGCTACACTTTGATGACAGGACAGGGGGCAACTATGGCTGTTTAGTCTGTCAAATAATCATTCATTCTATCTGCAAATTGTTTACTGTGATCACCATATACAGAATTTGGCCTAGACATTCCAGATTCTGACACACTCAAATCAGTTTGGGATATTAAGTTGTACTTCCCACATGCATTTAGTTCTGTAGAAACACACTGGAGCTAATATATTCAGGGGTTATTACTACTTTATTTATTCATACATGACCCTTTCTGTCACTCTCACACATCCTGCAACTTCACAGTTCAGGTTGCTACTTCTAGGCTTTGTTCACATGTTAGACTGGTGGTGATTCAAACACTTTCCAACAGCCTCACTTCTGTCATGATTCAGCATTTCAACAGGGGATATATCTCACATGTGACTACCTCAGATTCTGAAGCTGTACTCTTGAGACTACTGCAGGTTACACTATTTTAATTAATGGTGGGACATCTGTATTACAGCACTGTTTAATTCTATCAATTATATTTCCAGTTACACTTGCATACTGATGAACTTGTTGCAGCCATACCTGCAGACTTTCAAATCTTGCTTGCACATTATATTACTTTTAATCAATACACTGCAGTGTTCTGATACATGCTACAGTATAATATTTATTTACAAGTACTGGGTGGGGTTACTAACCTGCATGGTGGCGCAGCCGCACCAGCCTACGGCCATGCATCTCGCGGTTCATAGAGCGGACACCTGCAGCTGTAATACGAAATAAGTAATATTGGACTAGACATCTCCATAGTATCAGCCAGTTGAAATCCTTTCATACATAAGTAAAATGTAACTTACTCAGTAGTGGGGCGTTGGGCATATCCCGGGCCTCCTGGATCCATTCGGTCAACTGGTCTTGCTTGCGTCACTTCAGGTCCGCATGGTGGTGACGGAGCTGCTCACCAGTGCGTGGAATGCCAGTAGCACTGGTCAGATCACGAGCCAACTGGTCCCATGCCTCTGCCCTGTACGCTCCCCATGAGACCTGGCCCTGCATGAGTTGGGCCTCGTGATGATGGACAAGGAGCCAGACCATGTATCTGGACTCCTCAACGCCCAACGCTGTTCTCGAAAGCAACGTCCCTCACCTACTCCACTCATTCTGACTGCAGGTCTGTTCTACAATCGTTTCTGCTGTGTATTCTCGCCTATGGGGCTTATATATATGCCTCTTTTCCCGCACATTTCTCTGATTGGCTGTTTTGGAATTGTATCTACTTCACTGAAAATGCTTTATCATGCTCCATTCTGGATTTTATCACATATATATGCTATTTCTGCATTTCTAGGTACTGCTGTCATGGCTTAGTGATTTAGTACCTTGACTCTCGTGCATGGTATCCTGGGTTCAAATCTGGCAATTGATTTTCCTTACAGAACTGAGTTGAGGACCTGTCAATCAAACATGCCAAAAGCACTTTTAAGCACTTAAAACCAGGTCTGCGCTTGCTGAGCTAACGCACTGGCAGTTAGCTTGTGGAGCGCCATAAACGGTGTGCGCTGGGATAAATCTTAATTTTATTTATTTATTTATTTATTTATTTATTTTACATTTGTTGACCGGGCTAGTCCAGCTGGATTAATGTCCATTTTCAGTGGAGGCCCGGGGAGAAAAGCTCCTGAGGTTAAAAACAATATTGGAAATACATAAGAAGACATAGTACAAGTGTAATTATACAAAGGTAAAAATGTAAAAAAAAGAACATACAGATATTATAGATTTTAACTTATCAGAACAATCCTAGCAAAACAATATAATAAGGTATGAGATCATAAAGTATATAAAAGGTAGTTTTGAACCATGGTAGATAATACACAAACTTTTATTTTTTTTTTTTTTTATGCTAAAAAGAGTTATGTAATATTTACAATAAATAGGGGTAATATCTCAGTTGAAGTAGAAGATAACATCCAAGTGGATAAGAAAAGTTTATGATAGAGTTAAGGATGCCAACAGGCTAGTCTGGGTTGGTACAAGAGCAAAGCCAGAATTTGTTAAGATGTATTAAAAGTTGGCTAGTGACACACATGTTCAGCTAAGCACAGCTAGTTGCAAACAGTTTCAGCCTATTAAACCGGTGCTTAGCTACGGGCATGCAGTTTGCAGCTTGTTAAACAGTACTCAGCTACGGGCAGTCTGTCTCACAGCAGCTTAGCTATCAGTACATTTCTGACTATTTTTATTATTGTGTTACTTCAAAATATATGCTCCATTTCATTCCATTTTACAAAAGGGAATACTTTTACATTTGTACAATACTGTCAGGGGGCGTTTTAGTGCTTATTTACAAAAAAAAAAAAAGTTGTTGTGGGGGCTCGAACCCTGCCTGCCTACTCTTAGGCCGGCAACACTACCACTAAGCTATTACTTCTTGGCTTACTCTGCATATTTAGTTCTTATATCCTTTTCCACTGACTGCTAACTGTGATTGCGCTAGTAGCACACCCGCGCACACGAGCGCACACAGTAGCAAACATTTATGGGGTTTAAAAAAAAAAAAAAAAAGTTTTAATTTAATTTTATAACATCTCTTCACTTTATACACTGATGGTCATTCGGGGCATGTGTTGTGTAGTGTGTTTATTCACATTTCCATGGCCTCTCTCGTGGCTGTTTACTTTCAGCCATTATAGTCTTCCGGGGGCGTGTCCGCTTGCAGGGCTTAGCCTACAGACACGCCCCCTACTCTCTTACACAGACCGTGTAAGAGTTACTAGTGTGATTCAGCATGCCTCATGCACCTCATGCATATGCATGACATGCTGACATCACACCGTTTAACTGCAGCCTCCGTGTAAGAGTTATAACTCTTACACGGAGGCTTCGTGAATCTGGCCCAGAGTGTTCCACGACATAACATCTAATGAAAGAAATATATAATCCAGTTATAGAAAACAGCTAAAGAGCAATCCAACAGGCTGACAAGTTAAATGCTGCCAAAATAACATAATTAGTTATTTCAACCAAAGAGAAAATAGCAGCACAATGTGGCTTCAATTTACAAAGAAATGTAACCACCACATATGGAATTAAAAGGTGTAGAAAGCAGTGCAAATTCAAAGTGCCACAGTTTGACTTGTTGCATTGTAACAGCAGTAGTGTGAAACTGCTTGATTAGGCATTCTGCCTATATGACAGTACTTGCAGTAAAGCATCAGAATTATGTCCAAGGTGTAAAAAAAAAACGTATAATGACGTTTGGTTCAACAGCTACATTGCTAGTAAACAGTTATGTAGCCATACTGACAAAACGAGATAAACAAATGCCAATTAAAGTACCAGTACTAGAACACACTGATTAAAACTCAAATACCCAAGAGAATGCTCCTGCAAGCAGTAAGAATAATAAATAAAATATACAATGCTGTGTGTTGTATATCAATTTGTCCAGTGGCAGCCTTTCCCTGCTGTTTTGGACTAAGGCCTCTTCAAATAAGAATAGTGAATCAGTTTATATAGCTTAGGTGGACTTTTTGTTTTGTTCACACACAAGCCATATCATGGTTTAAACACTTTACTGAGCTAGAGTCAGTCATGGCCACAGATAAAAAGTGTCCTGTGGACACAGCAGACAGCTCCGAGCTAAATGCTTGGAAGTGTAATGAATCATATTCAGTACATTGCTGAAGTCAAAATATTTCATAAATAAGACACACTGATCTCAAATGGCATTCTTCTCTTTTATATAAACCATAGCTCAACAGGTATAAAATATCTTCAAGAAGTGTACCCCAGAAATCAGAATAGCAGAATTAAATTAGTTAATATGACTGTTGCTGAGAGAAAAACAAGCAAGAAATGTCAAATCTATATCAGCTGAGCAGTGATTATTCAAACACAGCCAATTGAAGCAGTCGTTCTTTCAGGCAAGGGAGATCCAGTGAGGAGCATCTCTAGCTGGAGGAGAACTACTAAAAATAATGCTGCTGGCAGAGAACACAACTCTCTGAAAAGTGTCGGCTGTATTGTGCTGTCAGATTAGCTTACTGACCTTTTCTTGTATAGGAAATCCAGTGGTTGCAGTAGATAGTATGACTTTCACATATCATCTCCTCTCAGTGGAGCCATCTCTATAAACAACTAAGTTATTGGCAACAACTTATAAGCACTGTGGCTTATCTATTTTCACTGAAAACAAATGGGACAAAATTGGAACAAATAGATCCAGTCCACTTTTCTTGCCTGAATATGTTGACTTAAGGATGTGCTTTATATTGCATTCCATCTGAGCTATGGAGATGAAGCAAAGCTAGGTGGAATTTGGTATAGATGGTTTTGTAATGACTTGGTTTGTAGCAATTGTAACACATACTATTGAAAATGTAACTTGTAATCAAGGTGCAACATTTTGCATCACAAAAATAACATTTTGTTTTTTAGCATTTAATTCTATTGGAACTTATTTGTCACAGAAGCAGTGCTTTCCCCTTGAGCTTTAGGACTTGGAGAATTAAGAAAAAGTGCATTTATTTTTCTTTTGCACTTCCCCCTTGGCTATAAATTTGTGATACATTGAAGCATATAGAATCAAAAAGGATTACTTGAAGCTTGCTCACCTACATAAATAGTTATAAAGCACATGGCTTTGTTATAGTGACTTTTTAGGTGTGCAGTCAAACTTATTGTCATTTGTTTTAGTTACAAAAGGAGTCAGGGATGGTAAACTACACACTGTAACTGCTTACAAGAAACTGTATATCTAAAGTACTTTAGGCTTCATAGCAAATGCTTTCTGCTCACCACGAAGATGTAACACATACAGCTACTTGTGTTTTGGATTCAGGAGATGAGTTACTGTTGGTTTTAGATCAGTAGTATAACCAAGATATTAATAGGACACAGCAGCTTTGGTGGAAAGCATTCAGTCATTAAACATTTAAAAAATATTAACAATGCCAGCAGTATAACAATACAAAAAAAGAATATTGTAGCATTTCAACTGACACAGAGTATGTGACACAATTAGTAAACTACAACAAATGTGAAACACTAATGCATTGCTTCAGTTTGCATCAAAAGAAACTAATTGGCTTCTAATCTCATGTGAGTATAAAAAGGCAATAATAATTACCTGTCAGAAAATAATTCCCTTCTAGGCACTGCAAATACATACATTAATAATGTAAAGTTTCATCTGGCAGTAAAGTAAATAAATAATTCACCCCAGCTTCAAATGAGCAAAAAGCAATAAAACCATCTCACAAAATACAAAAGCACCAAGGAGTTAAGGTATTCCAGACTGCTACACAGAATAGTTTGAGATCATTTTACAAAGACTAACTTCCATGCAGTGCAGGAATACATTAAGACTCCTGACTGTTACATACACTTCAGAGATCTGTTCAAATAAAAGCAGTGCTTCTTTTTAAATAAGTGCGAATTGCACAAATAATTTACTTTATAAAATCATGACTACAGCCAGAAACAGTGAAAAGAATGAATATCACTCCCATATGTAAACACTGAAACAATGTGATCCATTTCCAATTAACAATGCTCCTGAGGTGAAAGCTTTTATAAACATACAGGTGCCACAATAGCAAACAACCCTTTTGTCTTCATTTCTTACCAGTTTCTGCACAAAAGAAAAACACCAGGCTTCATGGTGATTTCCCCAATGTTTTGAATAAATGGTTATCTACTGGTGGATGAAGTTTGACCTCTCCAGCTTCGACTGCCCAAGCTTCAACTCACTGACGATTGGAGTTCCTGCATAGAAAATCACTGTTGGTAAGTTGTCCAAGATTTAATTTCCTGTTTTGGGGGCATTTCTTCCTCTTTCAAGTAAGTGTGACCTCAGAGTTGGTATATATACGTTTGGGGGTACAGGGGGCTTGCCCCCTGAAAAAACACTTAAAATGTTTTTTGTCGAATCCACTTATGCTGTACCGATAAACTCAAAAAGGGCAGTATGTTTTTAGCACGATCCAGTTTGTGGATATTTTACTAGGTCTTCTTTTTGCCTAATGGTTTACTAGATTAGAATATTTGTAATGCAATGCCATCATAGTCATCAGCCCCCTTTTTCCAATTTTTTCATGGGGTTGGGTGTCACATCAACATTAGTCAACATCCTTCCTTAATAAGACAAAACTGCTATATATATAGAGGGATTGAATATCACATCATGAGGAAAAGTAACTGCATGTGTTTACTTTTCATGGTAAAGTGGTAGTGAATCACTTTCAGTGACATTGTAGATGGAAAATATTACATTAGTGCACAGGGCAAAAAAAGTCACTTAATACACCTTAAGTGAATAATGCTTTTCTTTAATATGTGCTTTTTCCAGACTTTGTAGTGTTGCACTAAATTCATTAATTATACTGCATTTCTTCATGTTTTAAGCATTCCCATCTTTATGCAAGTTGTCTAAACTATCCCTGAAGGAATGAAAGTAGATGATTTATTTCTTTGCAATAAATAATGTTACAAGTAGCATGTGATATGCAGTCCAAGATACATTTTTCTACAGTGAATGCTGATAAATGATATTAACTTAACAAAGTGCATTACATATAATGTATTTGTATATAAACTAATATGCCTTTGAACTTGCTTTTAATATGCTTTTACATAAAACTAATCTTTGCCATTCAAAGTAAAATGATGCAAGCACATCTGAGAAAGTAATAGGATGCCCCTTTCAGGATAAGTTTTTATACACTGAATTCTGATAAATGATATTAACTTAACAAAGTGCATTACATATAATGTATTTGTATATAAACTAATATGCCTTTGAACTTGCTTTTAATGTGCTTTTGCACAAAGTTAATCTTTGCCATTTAAAGTAAAATGATGTAAGCACATCTGAGAAAGTAATGAGATGCCCCTTTCAGGATCAGTTTATTCTTTACACACACACACACACACACACACACACACACACACACACACACACACACACACACACACACACACACACACACACACACACACACACACATTGCATACTGTGTTTGCCTCGGCTGTTAGCAGTCAGGAGAGGCTATTGAGCATACGTCTGTTCTAATCAGCCACCCCTTTCCAGTAGTAGAGACTACACTTCATGCCTCCTGCACATTCAGATGACCTCTAAAACACAGACAGACAGCCACACAAACACATGCACTCATTGATGAGCATGGATTACTAACGACTCCAAAACAATTGTCTCTTCCTACTTCCCAAATAATTTATATGCATTCCTGTTCTAGAAGTATAACACATGTTATATTCTGTAACAAACAGACCAAATGATTATATTGTTTTATCCACATCACAGCATTTCATCTTCTTCCTCGGATTTTATAGATAATGTTGAGCACTTATTAAATACTGAAATAGTGTTCTTAGAGGGACCCCTTCAGCTCTAGGTTGAGTGGTTTCTCTCTGTAAAAATTTCTTGTTTCTAGATCAAGGGTACCAGAACAGGCCAACCTTCAGTATCAGTATAAAAATATCTTTCTGATTACTTTGCAGATAGTTTACTCAGAAATAATGCACTTCTCAATATTTAGTGCAGTTTTTAAAAGAATTCTCTTTATTGCGATGGTTTGTCTGTTCACAATCCTCACACATCAAATTAGTTCAATTGTATTTAAAAATTGCTCAATTCTTCACATAGAAAACGTTTTTAGGGTGCCTAGCCTAGCACAATGCACATCTACTTCCATGCACAAAAATATGATTATTATGTACCAAGTGGTTGTCTTGAACCTACAAATTCATAACATCTTTCTGCCCTCTAGTTCAAACTTCCATTTATCAGTTATTTTATGTAATGCACAGTAGTATGATATTTTTGTAGTGGAGAACAAAATTCAGATTCTGAAAAAGATATTTCTAGTTCACATTTGGACTATTCTTCTTTTGTTAAGATGAAGATCATACACTGAGAAAATACGACCACAGGGCAGACTACTTTCCTTTATCAAAGACAGTCAGAACTTTTTAAAAGCAGAGGCCATATATCATCCCCTGTAGCAACACGAAAAAAAAACAGGAACTTACAATATTTTTATGCCAAGTGGAGTGATAGCCTCTTGTGAAAATGGGGTCATCACCTACAGAAAGAAGAATCTCAGCAAATGATAGCATTGTTCCAAGAAGTCTCAATTGTCTCCATTTTTACTCTCTCTCACACCGAACTTCCATGCACTACATCTACAAAGGAGTGTGACATTCTGCTACCCTCTGATGTCACCTATATCTGATGTGACAATGGCCTCCTGATTCAATTTATTAGTTTATTTTTGAAGCCATTGCTAAAGTCAATGGAGAGTGAACACTTAGTTGCAGTGTCAGATCCATATTAGAAGAGAACTAATTAACATCTGCTAGATGAGTACCTTTTTATATTTTATTAACAACATTTGATCAAAAGATATCACCAAGCTCCTCATTAGTGGGTTGTTCATCCATTTGTTGCATACTAAGACCAGCAGAAGCTAGAACAGTAACGTTAACTCCTAGACTGAGCAACTGCTTGCGCTGAGTTTTGTCTAGTATGCATGTGCCATAGTGCACACTTTAGTATCTAAATAATCAGAGTAGGGGAGGTTCCCTGATGCCATGCTCACATTTCCAATAGTTAGTTTGAATGCAACCTTGAGTCTTTCCTGGGAAGCGGGCAGTGGCCTAGTAGAGCTTTCCTAGTTAACAAAGGGTAAACAAATAAATTGAAAAAAACATTCCATATCTATCACTAGGAACTAACAGGTTCAAGCAACTTAAAATCCATTATTATGTTTAATATTATTTGGAAGATGCAATAAATACATACATTTGTTATAATGTATTTAATATTTCTTTACGAGGAAATTCCAACTTGGAACAAAGCCAATTTTCAGCGGAGGCCTGAGGAGAAATGATCCAGATGCATGTCTTTGTAACATGGGAGGAAACCCACATAAATGCAGGGAGGGCATGTAGATTGTGCACAGAAGGCACCCCCACCAAGAATCAATCTGGAGAACCTCTTGCTGTGAGGCAACAATGCAACCACTGCACCACTGTGCCATAATGATTTAGCTATACTTATTTCTAGTTTTTGATGCCCTGTTCAAGTCATAGCCTCACCTCAGGCTTTGTCCCTACCGAATGGCCCACTGCTATAGTCATCCCTCTCCACAAAGAAGGAGCGACTACAGACCCTGGGAATTATCGCCCCATTAGCTTGACAAGTCTGATATGCAAAGCTATGGAATGCATCATCATGGACTTAATAAACAAGGATATATGGAATCTCCAAATTCTGGATTCCACTCAGTTTGGTTTTGTGAAGGGTAGATCATGGTTGCTCAACTTGGTGGACTACTTTAAGTCAGTCACCAGAGCTGTGGATGAAGGCAAGGTGGTTGATACAGCCTACCTTGATCTGGCCAAGGACTTTGATACCATTCCCCACTCAGGAATCATAGAAAAGCTAGGCATCAACCCCTATATCACTAAGTGGGTTGCAAACTGGCTCACAGATAGAACCCACAGTGTGAAAGTAGCTGACTCCAAGTCAGACTGACGACCAGACACGAGTGGAGACCCACAGGGATTGGACCTGGGTCCTCTCCTGTTTAGTATTTACTTCTCAGAAGTTCAGTCCAACACAAAGGGACTCTGGATGACAAAGTTCACAGACGATTGCAAGTTGGGAGCCATTATTAACTCCCCAAATGATGTTGACATCCTAGAGAAAGGCCTCACTGAGACCAACGACTGGTGTCAAAACAATGGCCTTAAGCTCAATGCCAAAAAATGTGTCGTCCTCCACTTTGGGAAAAACCCAGTTCCCATAAACTACCACATCAATGGTAGTCCACTGAACACAGAAGGCATTATAAGAGATCTGGGAACACAGGTTGACAGCAACCTCTCTTTTGACCACCACACTGCCACTGTGGTCAGAAAGTCTTTCTATGTGGCACATCTCATTACTAAGGGTTTTGCATCCAGGAAGAAAGAGGTCATTGTCTCCCTCTACTCTTCCCTCATTAGACCAATCATTGAGTACAATGCCCCATTTGGCATGTACCTCACTAGACACCTGCAACTACTGGAGAGGCTGCAAAAGTACCTCACAAAGAGGATCCTAGGCCTTAAACACTTGTCCTATATGGACAGACTCAAAAAACTCCAACTATTCTCTGTCTCATATCGCCTACTTTGAGAGGCGATCTCTGCTTGACTTACAAAGCCATGTCTGACCCAGCTCTGTTAGAAATGCTACATGTAAAGAAATCCCAATCCCTCTGCACCACATGCTCCAGAGACCTCCCCCTCATTACCACAATCAACAGAACATGCTGGAGGGACAGGTTCATAACCCAGAGTCTGCCCATGCTATGGAATAGACTTCCCATACATGTCAAACAGAGCACCTCACTGGCCCTCTTCAAAAGAAATCTTGATGAGTGGATGGGAAATAGAAAATTCACGCCGGGGATCACTCCAGTGGTTCTACTCGACAGAGGCACTGGAAACTATGGTTGGGTGGCACAATATCAGGATAATCCTATGGGCTAGGCTTGTAAAGGCTCCAGGGCCATTTGCCGAGTACACTCCTATGAACCTGTGAACCTAAGTAGAGTGGATAAATGAGCTGCCACATAAACTGTCCTAAAGCTGTTCATTTTCAAATGTTTACCCCTAGAGAGTTGAGAAGAAACAGTTTACTGTATACAAGTACATTCAAATTTCTGGGGGTGGTATCTTAAGCAACTCTTAGGAAAATATTTCAAGACTTTGTTTAGCAGTTTGTGTGGAGGAATAAAACATTGAACTGTTGATAAGTTGACTGCTATGTCTAGAGTACAGGGTTCTATACTTTCTATCTTCATTTGCCTACTGTCTGACTATCAACAAGACACTAAACCAGACACTACTACTGGGTTGCCCCTGAAAGGGATAATTATGATCAGAGGGCTTACCTGGCAAATAAATGAGTAAAAAAATTTGTTGAATTCTGGGCTGTTTTGTAGTTTCTGTATTGCCTAGACCTTACTAAGATAGAGGGAAGCTTCTCTGTTCATCAGTGAGAGTGGTCAGCTTTGATCAGCCTGTCACTGGAGGAGTGGTTTCAACTCTGAATCTGTAGTTGTATTGGCCATTTTGACCTATTTCTATATCTTTCAGCTTTCTGTTTAAAAACCCGTGTTTGTATGTTTTTTTGCACTTGTATTACCTCAGCAAGAGCCTGCCTGGGTGTCCTGCAGAGCTCTACAGCAGTAGAAGTAGAAAAGAGAGACCTTGAGTGGATTAAGTACCTTGTTTTTCCTTTTTACTGCTTATTTTCCCTAACCACACTATTCTGAGAGTTTTTTTATTAACTTTGCTACTTATTTGAACTGTTTTTTAATTCTGATACTGTTTGCACTTTAATTGATCCTTTTTAAGTGTTTTTCAACTGTTTAATTGCTGAGGGCTATACACTCAAGTGCTCTAGCCATTTTACTGCCTCAAAAGTGTTTGTATTACTGTATCTGTTCTAATTTTTGAAAAACAATCAGTGAGAGTGGTGAGCTTTGAGCAGCCTATCTGTTGCTGGAGGTGAGGTTTCAGATCAGAATCTGTAGTTTTATTGGCCATTTTGAGCTATTTCTATCCCTTTCATCTCTCTGTTTAAAAGTCCATGTTTGTGTGGTTTTTGCACTTGTATTGCCTCAGCAAGAGCCTGCCTGGGTGCCCTGCAGAGTTCTACAGCAGCAGAAGGAGAAAATAGAGACTTTGAGTGGATTAAGTACCTTGTTTTCCTTTTTACTGCTTATTTTCACTAACTGTGCTATTCTGAGCGTTTTTTATTAACTTTGCTACTTATTTTGAACTGTTTTTTTTAATTCTGATACTGTTTACACTTTAATTGATCATTTTTAAGTGTTTTTCAACTGTTTATTTGCTGAGGGCTAAACACTCAAGTGCTCTAGCCATTTTACTGCCTCAAAACTGTTTGTATTACTGTACCTGTTCTAATTTTCCAAAAAAAAAAAAAAAATCCTCTCTCTCTATTCGTTTCCCCACCTTTCTATAACCAGTCGAGTCCGGTTTTCAGATTTTGCTGAATTCTGTTTTGTTGTATCTGTGTTGCCCAGATCTTACTAAGATAGAGGGAAGCTTCTCTGCTCATCAGTGAGAGTGGTGAGCTATGGGCAGCCTATCTTTTGCTGGAGGAGTGGTTTCAGCTCAGAATCTGTTGTTTTATTGGCCATTTTGGGTTATTTCTATCCCTTTCATTTTTCTGTTTAAAAACCCGTGTTTGTGTGGTTTTGCACCCTGTGCAGAGCCGCTTAATTATGATTAAACTATTTCCGGTGCCAGAAAGTCTGCTCTTCAGATTTTCTCTTAGAACTAGCCAGTTTTCTAGTTTTAGCACTCAAAACTGTTTCTTTGTGCTCAGCACTTGTCCAAAACTCATTGCAAGAACTAAATAATCTGTAAATTACAGCAGCACTCAACTTTCCTCACTTATCAAAAGGAAAACATTTTTTAGTACTTAAATTAATAAGCACTAACCAGGCATGTCTAAGGGTCAGCTCCTGGTGTTTTCTCCTGTCCACCTGATGAATCTGGGCATCTTGGGGCAATGTAGCAATTACCTCATGTACACTGACAACCCTCTTCTCCTAAAACCCAACACTACAACCTGTGAGACATGCATTTATATAGCCAAACTGGAAGTCAAGCTCTCTCCAGCCAAGACTGGACTAGACAGTCAAGAGGCAAAGGTAAACACCACACTCAACACATAGTCCAGCAAAACCTGCACCACCCAAACCCACACATAGTAACACAAAACACACACCTAGATTCATGGATGCTTTCAATAAAAATCTGCCCAAACAACAGAGACCTCCAAAGCTGAAACGCAAGCAACCACCTCCCCCCCAGCACTACCTGAATGACACATAGCCCACAAAATCAGTGTGCCACTCAACCTCAGCCCATAAGGCAAAACAACATACCCAACACATTAGTCATAGGTGACTCTATAGTCAGGCACACTGACATCCCTCTCACCAGGCTAAACGAGGAAAAAGTTACCATCAGCTGCCTGTCGGGTGCCATGATCTGCCATATAACACATACACTCAGGTCACTCTACAGCAAGTACAAATATGACTCTTTCATTGCCCGTGTTGGAGTAAATGACCTGAGAAGTACCTCCCTGGACTGCATGAAAAGAGACATGGAGGAGCTCTCTGACCATTTTGCCCAGGCAGGTATGACACTAGCCCTGAGTCGCATCCTGCCATTGCCCAGAATGATACCACAGTAAAAGACAAAATGATTGACTTCAACAATTGGCTAAGCTACTGGTGTCATTCTAAGGGGATCCAGTATCTGTCTGGTTGGGACAACATGATTGACAGGCCACGATGCTTTGCCAGAGATGGCCTGCACCTGTCACCTCTGGGATTCCAGATACTGGCTAAGGCTCTTGCCACCCCATAGTGCCTTTTTTAGGCAAGGCTCAAATGTCAAATACACCACCATAGTAGATACAAACAAGCAAAATCTAAGGGTAATGCTACTCAATGCTAGAAGTCTAAATCTCAAAATGCACTTACTTGAGGCACTCCTTAAGATGGAGAACATTGACATCTGTGCAGTGACAGAGACCTGGTTTAAGGCTCCAAAGAGCACCCCTGCATTACCAGGCTACAGTTCTTACCACACCTTTCGGCTGCCTAACCTGGACCGAAACACTAAAGGAGGAAGCATGTCCATATTCATAAAGGATATCCACACCTCCAGGCTAGATGCTCAGCATAATGCATCCGAAATTATCCACGTACAATTAACACCGGGCAAGACTACAATTCAGGTTGTAGCTTGTTACAGATCCCCGCCATGCCCCAGGATGCCCACTCCATGTTTCTTGATATACTGGATAATATTAAGGTACAGCCCAATACCCTAATATTGGGAGATTTCAACTACCCCACCATCAGCTGGGAAAACTACTCATGTACTAACTCATTTGCTCAATGTTTTCTGGAATTCATCAATTACAACACCCTGGATCAGCTTGTCCATACCCCCACTAGGGGCAGCAACATCCTGGACCAAGTCATTACCAATATGGGTAACAGATGCTCCATGCCAGAGGTGAACTCCTTGCTGGTTGGATCCGACTACAAGCTAATCACCCTAGACATCCATATCCCACCCCCACCCCCCATTAAGGAAACCACCATAAAAAACTTCTCCAAAGCCAACTTCATGCTTCTCAAGACAGAAGTGGCTAACGTCACGACACCCATACAGATGGAAAATAGAGGCATGACTGCTGAATTATATACAAATGCACTGTAGAAGCACATACATGAGTGCATGGACCGTGCCATCCCCAACAGAACCAAGATGCTATCCTCCAAAAAAAGGAAGCCAGTCTGGTGGTCCCCTGCCATAAGCAAACTCTACAACTGAAGGAAGAAACTGTTGGAAAAAAGAGTAAAATCCCATGATTGTAGAAACTCCCTGGTCAGCCTCAGTAAGAAGTTGAGATCCCTCATAAAATCCTCCAAAGCTAGTTACAAAAATAAAATCAGCATTGATTCTAAAGACAACCACAAAGCATTCTACAGCTATGTCAAGAATCTCAATGGCAACACTCAGATCTGCTCTGAGCTACAGCACAATGCCACTAGATTTACTGAATCAATTGATATTGCCAATATCCTGACAGACAGGTTCAGTGCAAACTTTACCCCCCTCACCCCCCAAAGGGCCCATCTCCATACCAGAAGATTGCAAAGCCCCTGTAATCACGGACGCACAAGTAAAGACTGTACTCTCCAATGGCAAGAACACAGCATCCATGGGACAAGATGACATCCATGGCTGCACTCTGCATGAACTACAGAACGAACTGGCACCCCACCTAAGTACTATGTTCAATCACCGCCTCATTTCAGTCTTTGTGCCTATAGAATGACACACAGCAATGGTTATACCACAAAGGTGGTGACACCACTGACCTGGGGAACTACCACCCCATTAGCCTGACAAGCCTGGTCTGCAAGGCCATGGAACTCATCATCCTGAAGCTTATAAATAAAGGCATAGGTAACCTCCAAACTCTGGACCCCACTCAGTTTGGGTTTGTAAAAGGTAGATTATGCCTCCTAAACCTGATTGACTTCTTTGATGCAGTCACCATAGCTGTAGATGAGGGTAAGGTGGTGCACACAGCCAATCTTGACCTCACCAAGGCTTTTAATACCATCCCCCACTCTGGTATTATAGATGAACTCACTGGAATGGGCATAAATTCCTATGTCATAAGATGGGTGGATAACTGGCTCACTATCAGAACCCACACAGTGAAAGTAGCCAACTCCAAATCTGACTTTAGACCAGTGACAAGTGGAGTACCACAGGGTTTGGTCCTGGGTCCTATCCTGTTCGGTATCTACTTCTCAGAAGTCCAGGCTAATATAGCTTATCTCTGGCTAATGAAGTTCACAGATGACTGCAAACTAGGAGCCATAATAGCTTCACCTAAGGATGTGAACATTTTACAAAGAGGCCTCACTGAGACTGATGCTTGGTGTCAAAGTCATGGCCTAAAGCTCAATGCCAAGAAGTGCATTGTCATCCCCTTTGAGAAAAACACTGCACCCATGAATTACCACATAGACGGTAGCCTACTAAACACCAAAAGTATAATAAGAGACCTTGGGACACAGGTGGACAGTATTCTCTCCTTTGATAATCACGTCGCCACAGTTGTCCGGAAATCCTTCTACGTGGCACACCTCATCACAAAGGGTTTCTCCTCCAGAAAAAGAGAGGTCATTGTTCCTCTCTACTCATCTCTCATTAGATCCATTATAGAGTACAACACCCCATTTGGCATGTACCTCACAAGACATCTACAACAGCTAGAAAGGCCACTGAAATACCTCACTAAGAGGATTACCAGCCTCAAACAGATGCCATACGCTGACTGACTCAAAAAAACTCCAGCTCTACTCCATCGCATATCACCTACTCAGAGGCGACCTCTGCCTAACATACAAAGCCATGTCTAATGCAGATCTGATGGACATGCTACACTTAAAGAAATCCCAATCTCTCTGGGCTACATGCTCCAGGGACCTAAACCTTGTCACCACAATAAACAGAACATGATGGAGGGATAGATTCCTGTCTCAGAGACTTTCCATGCTCTGGAACAGACTACCCATTCATATCAAGCAAAACTCCTCATTAGCCCTCTTAAGAGAAATCTTCACAATTGGATGGGAAACAGGAAATTCACTCCGGGGATCACTTCTGTGGCTCTGCTCAACAGGGGCACAGGAAAATAATTTTCTTGGGTGGCGAAAGCCAGGGAACCTCTTTTGGCTAGGCTTATATAGGCCCTAGGGCCGATAGCCTAGTATTTCCCTATGAACCTATAAAAAAAAAAAAAAAAAAAAAAAGGAACCAGTCATACAGACAGGATAATAGTTTGGTTGTAAAAAAGTATTCTTTCTTTAAAGTTCCTTCATTAAAATAAGTAAATAAAGTAAAATATCTTTATTACCATTACTCATTTTTATTGTGCAATAAATAGTATTTCCACATACCTTTGATAGGCATATAAAATAAGGTAGGCCTTTGTAAAATTATTTTAGTGAGAAAGTACTACAGGAGTATCACGACATACAGTAACTCAGCCTTGGTGTACAGAAGGTATACATTTATCTGTCCAATTAGACTGTCTAAGAGCACACTTTTATGTATTTATTCATTCTCTAATTATCTTCTTAAGGGGTCACTGGGGAGCTTTATCCTAGCCCCAGCACTCTTTTTTTGTATATTATTAATTTTTTGTTGTTACATACAATTAAAAACCTGCGGTGGTGGTGCTGCAGTAGTGTTGTCGCCTCACAGTAAGACGCTGTCCAGTTCGATTCTCACCTAGAGCATCATCTGCTTGGAGTCATGCGTGAATGGGCATACCTTCGTTGAAGGTTGTGCATCAGGGCTGGTAACTCGGCACGTAAAAATCAACTACCAATCATTAGCAGACTGGAGTTCTGCTGTGGCGACCCCTAACCGGGAAAAGCTGAAAGACACAAACAAACAATTGATTCACTTTCAGAAATGTGTTTATTTATGTGCATATCCCTTTAGGTATAGATTGATTTGTCAAAATTATTCATTTGGACTACAACTGTTGAGAGAATGAGTTTATTGAATTGATCACCTTGCCATATTATGATTACATGTCACCAGCAGTGCCAAAAACATTCTTGGTCATGCCATAGATAGATAGGCCTTGTGCTAGCTTTTCAATGTTTTATATTTAAAGCATGTAAATAAAGCTCAGAGACTTTTGGAGACTTTTAGGGAGTTTGCAGTAAGTTGTAAGTAGCAGACCCTCTTACCAAACCATTTGTCTACATTGGTTTTAAATGACCTACTGTATCTGCTTTCCTTACACTTAGGGGCAAGTCTGTCACAGCCTCCTGGATTTGCTTTGAAAAGTTTTACATCCAAATTAAGTATTGGTGATGGAGATAGTAACATGCTTATGTTTGTTTCTAGTGCCATGGGAGTGGTTTGAAAATTTGATATCCATGGTAGCTGACGTAGTTATATCATGTTTGCATATGTGTTTTAAAATGAACTCCCACTAAGAAATCTACAGTTAATTTAAAAAAAAAAAAAAAAAAAAGATTTAACTGCTCAAGTCTTAATTTTTAATTTAAAGAAATGTGTGTCTACCCATGGAAATTGTTGTCTATCCATGTTAATTCCATCAACTTCATCTTAGAGTTCAAGAACAAACCCAGTTCTAAGAGATTACTGAAACAGGAACTGTAAAACAGGCATGATATGATTAACAATGCTGGACAGCAAGAAACTGTTTAAGAAAGATGGGCCAGCAGCAGAGTTAACTTTTAATTTAGACCTTCACTTAAGGTTTCACTAGATATACATGGGGAACTATCAAGAGTCAACGGTAACCATAGTTTGCATATCTGCTTTTTTGGACTGCACTATGAACTTATTCACAAATAAATCAAAAATAATTTGGGAATCATTTATCCCATTCTTATCTACAGAGATACTGATTTCAGACTGGTTTTCTTTCTATAAACCTGCAAATGTAGAAATAAGGCCTATCTTTTTACATTAAACTTTTCAACCCCATCCTAGTTTTATGATTTCTGTTTTTGATAGCTGGGTTGAACACACCATCTTAAAGGTAAGCTATAACTGCTTATTTCTTCTCTTTGTTGTATTCAATTGTTTAGTCCATCAAGGACAGTTATTCTTCCCTGGCTTGATTTTTTGACTGGAAAATGGATAGCAATTAATTTGTTAATAAAGTTGCAAAAGAGGGACCAGCACTCAGGAATGCTTTTCTGAGCCGTAGAATTACATCAATTCCATAGACTGAGATAATTTTAGATAGATAGATGGATAGATAGATAGTTTCATAGTTTCATAAGTTTAGTACTAGGCTATCTGCCCTGGGGCATTTGTAAGCCTAGCCCTAGTGATGTGGCTTTCGCCACCCCATGTAGTGGTACTAAAGTGTACAGAATAAATTTAGAATACTGTGCCTTTGTCTAGTAGTGACACATTGAAGACCCCCTTACTTATTAAAATTAGTTTACTGTGACTCTGTCTAGTAGTGACACAGGAATGACCCCCAGGGTAAACCTACGATCTCCCATCCACTCGTCAAGATTTCTCTTGAAGAGAGTCAGTGAGGGGCTCTGCCTAACATGAACTGAGATTCTGTTCCAGAGTGTGGGAAGCCTCTGAGTTATGAATCTGTCCCTCCAGCATGTTATATTCATATTTGTGCTGAGGTTTAAATCTTTAGCTCTCGTGGTTCTAATGGATTTGGATTTTTTGAGGTGGAGCATGTCCATCAATTCCTGGTTGGACATGGCCTTGTATGTCAGGCACAGATCACCTCTGAGCAGGTGGTATGCTACTGAATAGAGCTGGAGTTTCTTTAGCCTGGCAGCATATGACATATGTTGGAGACCGTTGATCCTCTTGGTGAGGTAATTCTGGGGTCTCTCCAGCTGTTGTAAGTGCCGGGTGAGGTACATACCAAATGGGGCATTGTACTCGATCATGGGCCTGATAAGGGAGGAGTATAGGGGTACAATGACCTCCTTTGATCTGGATGTGAACCCCTTCATGATAAGGTGGGCAAGGTAGAAAGTCTTTCTAACCACTTTGGCAACGTGGGTGTCAAATGAGAGGTCACTATCGACTTGGGTCCCCAGGTCTCTGATTACTTTTTCCGTACTCAGTGGGTTACTGTCTATGTGATAATTTGTGGGTACTTTGTTTTTCCCAAAGGGGATGACTATACATTTCTTGGCATTCAGTTTAAGACCATGATTTCGGCACCAGTTGTCTGTTTCGGTGAGGCCTTTCTGTAGGATGTATGTGTCAGCTGTTGTATCGACTATGGCGCCTAGTTTGCAGTCATCTGCGAACTTTGTCAGCCATAACCCTCCCATGTTTGCTTTCACATCTGAGAAGTAAATGCCGAACAAGAGGGGTCCCAGGACAGAGCCCTGTGGGACACCACTTGTGACTGGCTTTGAGTCTGACATGGCTCCCGCAATTTTGACTTTATGGGTTCTGTTCTTTAGCCAGTTTGCAACCCATCTTGTGACATATGGATTTACATTTAAGCTGTTTAGCTTGTCTATGATGCCTGAGTGGGGTATTGTGTCAAAGGCTTTAGCCAAGTCCAGGTAGGCTGTATGGACTGCTTTGCCCTCATCAATGGCTCTAGTGACTGTTTTGAAAAAGTCAACCAGGTTCAAAAGGCAGGATCTGCCCTTTACAAAGCCGAACTGGGTGGGATCAAGTGTCTGTAGGTCCCCAATGTCGTTGTTTATGAGTTCCATAATGATTCTTTCCATAGCTTTGCAGACCAGGCTGGTTAAGCTTATGGGGCGGTAGTTCCCAGGGTCTGTAGTGGAGCCTCCTTTGTGGAGTGGGACCACTGTTGCTGTACGCCAGTGTTCAGGTACATATCCTGTAGTAAGGCTAAGGTTAAATAGCATTTTTATATGCGGGTTTAGCTCCTCTTGGAGTTCATGTATCACGCAGCCGGGGATGCCATCAGGTCCCATTGATGCTGTGTTTTTTGCTTTGCTGAGGGCGGCTCTCACCTGGACATCTGAGATGACAGGGAGGTTACATTCAGCTGGGATAAGTATTTTTTCTTTTGGGGGTGAGGGAGGGGAGAAATTTGCACTGAACCTGTCTGCCAGAATGTTGGCGATATCTGTGGGTTCGGTAAATTTTTTGTTGTTGTGTACTAACTCTGAGCATATCTGAGGGTTTCCACCTAGGTTTCTAACATAACTGAAGAATGCCTTGTGGTTATCTTTAGTGTCCTTGGCGATTATTCTCTCAATGTTGACCTTGGATGTTTTTATGAGAGAACGTAGCTTTCTACTAGTGCTGATCAGAGATGCCTTCCCTTTATGGGATTTTGCTCTGTCTCGCATTAGCTTCCTTCTTTTGTTATACAATTTGTTTATGGCTGGGGTCCACCAGACAGGACACTTTCCCTTGGTGGAGAGGGTCTTGGTTTTATTTGGGATTGCACGGTCCATGCATTCTTGGAGATGTCCATAGAAAGCATTTGTGTAGGATTCAGCATTGTGGGATGTGGTTTCCATTGGCCCAGTGGGCTTAAATGATACCATCTCAGTCTTAAGAAGTGTAAAGTTGGCTTTTGAGAAGTTTTTCACCGTAGTCTTTTGTGCTGGGGGTGGAGGTGGAATATGTATATCCAGGGTGATTAGTTTGTGGTCAGATCTCACTAGTGAGGGGAATACTTCCGGTGTGGAGCATTTTGTCCCCATGTTTGTGATGATCAGGTCTAGTATATTATCCCCCCTTGTGGGAGAGGTGACTAGCTGTTCCATTGCATTTGAGTTTATGAATTCCAGGAACCTTTGGGCTAGGGTGTTAGGGCTAGAATAGTGCACCCAGTCTATGTTAGGGTAGTTGAAGTCTCCCAATATGATGGTATTTGGTGAGACATTCATATCTTCCAATGTCTTCAGGAAGGCTGAATGGGGTTCTTGAGATTGGGAGGGTGGTCTGTAACATGCAACCAGTTGTATAGCAGTTTTGCCTATGGTTAGTTGCACCTGGATGGTCTCCGATGCTTCATGAGTTGCCACTAACCTGGAGGTGTGGGTATCCTTGATGAATATGGTGGTTTGGCCCGGGTTTTGGGGCCGAAAAGCATGATACAAGGTAAAGCCTGGTAGTGCTGGGGTGCTCTCAGGAGCCTTGAACCAGGTTTCAGTTACTGCACAGACATCGATGTTCTCCATACTGAGGAGTGCTTCGAGAGCCTGCATCTTGAGATTTAGACTTCTGGCGTTGAGCAGCATTACCCTTAATTTTTTTTCCATTTTTGTTTTCTAAGGAGGTGGGTTCATCTTTTGAGCCTTGCCTAAAAAACACACTATGGGGGTGGCAAGAGCCTTAGCCAATATCCGGAAGCCCAGTGGTGACAGGTGCAAGCCGTCCCTTGTGAAGCAGCGTGGCTTATCCAGCATGTCATCCCAAGCAGACAGACATTGGATCCCCCTACAATGACACCAGTAATTGAGCCAATTATTAAAGCTGATCATCTTGTCTTTGTATTGTGGCATCATTCTTGGTGAGGGCAAGATGCTGCTCAGGGTCAGGGTCATACCAGCCCGGGCTACATAATCAGAGAGCTCCTCTATGTCTCTTTTCATGTAGTCCAGGGAGATACGTCTCAGGTCATTCACGCCGGCATGGACAATGACGGAGTTATATTTATACGTGCTTTTGAGTGACCTGAGTGCGTGTGTTATATGGCGGATCCTAGCTCCCGATAGGCAGCTTACCATTACCCTCTCCTTGTTCAGCCTGGTAAGTGGAACGTCAGTGTGTCTGACTATAGAGTCACCTATCACTAGTGTATCAGGCATAGTGTTTGGCCTTAAGGGCTGTGATTTATTGACACACCGATTTATTGAAGTATGTGTTGCATGTGTTATGTTTTGAGGTGGTGGATTTTGGGTGTCTGCTTTGGGAGCCTCTGTTGTTTTGGTAAGTTTTTTATTAGAGCCTCAAGTATGTCTTTGTGTTATTATGTGTTTGATTTGCAGTTGGGGTAGGTCTATGTGTGACTGGGTTTGTTGTGTGTGTGGTTACCTTCTCCTCCTGTCTGGTCTTGCCAGTCCTGAGTTGAGTGAGTTCAGCCTCCAGTTTGGCTATATAGTTGCATCTCTCACATGTATTTGTGTTTGTTGGGAGGAGGAGAGGGTTGTCTGTGTACATGAGACAATTATAGCATTGTCTCAAGATTCCAGATTAACCAGCTGAACAGGAGAAGATGCTAGTAATCTACCACTTGACATGCTAGAATATTATAAGAGAGTGCTGTGCCTTTATGGGAAGTGGGTATTCACAGGGGTGGTAGGTGGATATAGTGCTACTTTAGTTTGAGAGTGCTTACTTAGAAGATCATTACATTAGAAGATCATTACTTAGAAGATCATTACATGTTTCCTCATATGGGTAACTTCTTTGGTAGTTTTCATTATGGTGAGGCAGGACTGGAGCCATTATTCAGTATAGCTGCATGAGGTGGTGTCTCTTTTAGTGGGGCAAGACTAGTATGCAACAGACTGTTCTTTGTTCTATTTTAGTTTCAAACTTGACTGGTGCATGATTTAGAGGCATACACCATTTGGTGCTACTCTGTTTCTCTTATGTCTCTGAACAGCTCCTCTGTTTAGGTGGTAGATTATTATTTTGCAGAGCATCTTGGTGTGCAGTATGGAACACATTTCTGAATCAAGGCCAAGAACTATAGAATGAAACATTCTTTCAATATAAGGTATTGTTGTGCTTATTTAGGAACTTGTAGAAGAATTCCATCATTAGGTTATCATTTTGACGATTCATGGAACTTATTGAAATTTGCCCTTAATGTACAGTTACTGATGTGCGTAGCCATTATTTGAAGAAAATGTTAGATCATTTCCATATACATGCTAATATCTCAAGATCCAATTAGCATTCAAAAACTGAATGGCAATCATGTGAAAAGTAATGACAAAGTGAACACAATGTCTACTGGCATACTGAGGTGATATACAGAAAAGCTAAAAGCAGTAAGCACAATGAGACTTTTTTCTCTAGTTTCATGGACTTTCATCTCCCTTAAGTGCCAAGTGTCAAGGCACTGTTTGGTTAGTTGACTTGCTTAAGGTCGCACAGTAGGCAAATTAAGTCTGAGGAAATCAAACCCTGTACTACAGGAAGTAGCTCATTAACAACTCAGAGCCTTAGTCCTCTGCATTAACTGCTAGACAGTAACTCAAAAAAACAAACATATTTAGAAAATACATACTTTTGCCATATGTTAATATTTCAAAAAAAAAGAAAAAAACAAACAAACAAACAAACAAACAAACAAAAAAAAAACAGTTTATTGCCCTGTAACAGCAGGAGATACTGCCAGTCCAGCTATCTGGAATTTTGTAAATAATTATATGTCATTTGTGAATATTAATATGATTTTTATAGAAGTGTGACAGATGGAGATACTGCCATCCCAGCTATCTGGAATTTTGTACTTGGTTGTATGTCATTTGTGAATATCAGTATGATTCATATGCCTATGTTACAAATGTATTAGAACTGTATGTCATATTGTACAGACGTGTGCTGAAGAGATATTTTATAAAGTACTGAGCAGAAATGTATATACACTAGTGTAACTGTTTAGATGTATATATTTTAATAATGGGAACAGGAACACAAGAAGTTAACTTCAGAAGAATAGCTGAAAACATAAATTACTTTATAACCACATAATAAAAGGATGTTATCTTTCAATTTCAGTCAACAGGAGACAGAATGTCTGTACTAGAGAAGTTTTTTGTATTGTCTTTAAATGTGGAGGAAATGTAAATTATTTTACGACTTCCATCATTTGCCAAAAGATCTAAGGTCTATGTATGTTCACAGATAGATGCTAAAATCAGTGGTTGTGAGCCTAGAAACTGAAGTCAGATGACTAGAAATGATGTCATTCTGCAAGTGTCCCAGCAGTAATATTTGGAATATTAATTTAAGAAGTCTCTGAGAGACAGACAGTGCATTTTGTATTTTGTCTTTGACCTGACAAGAACATCCACTCATCATATCTGCCTGCTTGTTGCTCCATAAGTTAACTAGGGTACAGTAATTTCTCTTAGATATAGTCAGGAATATAGTGAAGTATAGCTTATATGTTTTCTTTATTTGAGACTGTCCTGCAGTGTTGTTTTAAATATTTCCTGTGAATTTGAACTCTGATGTAACTGTGATTATTTGCTGAGTATTTTCTTGTTCCTTTATTATTTATTATTAAATATATTTAAACCTTTCATTGTGGTTGATATTTGTGAGACATATTTAAGTTCTGCGAGTACTTGCATATTTATTTGGTGACATTGTGGGCCATTCCTAATAGTCTTGCTCTTGGTCAAACTACCATTTGGATTAATAGTAACATTACACAGTAAGATTTGACACTCTTTGTTAAGGGCCTTAAAGTATCTGATAAGGAGTGGCTGGTGGCAATAAAAACTACCTTATACTCTGGGCAGAAGGGGGCATAGCTAGTAAACCTGTGCCAGCCTTTCTCAAGTGTGTGTGTGTGTGTGTGTGTGTGTGTATGTATGTGTAAATCAAACCTCAAAGTGAGTGTCAGCTACTTGGATAGGGACACGAAGCACTGGCTGGACAGAGAGGGTGCTGGAGGTCTTGGCTTGGCCACTCAGCTGAGATCTCAACCCTATAGCTGTGCCAGTTGGGAGTCTTATTGGGGATCTGGAGAGAGAGGTAGAAACCAGCCCCAGACTGACTGTGATCTCTGTGTGCTCTTAAGGCAAATTGCACTTTACTGTGCATGGACTTGTTATCCTTCCCAGTGTATGTCCCACACTGGTGCTAGTGTTGGGGATTGAGACTCCTTAATTACTGGGCCAGTGGTGGGGTGTCACAGGCCCCATGCAAAATATTAAATCATAACAGACAAAAATATAAATTATCCATTAAATGTAGTATTTATGGGATTTTCAAGCACTAATGTTTAATTTTAGCACAGGAAAAGAGCTGTTGTAGTTAACTAGAAGAATAAATGAAATTCTTTCCATTGCCTAAGTAATACATTTGCATGGAGAATGTCACGATGAACAACTCTGCAGTTTTAACTTTTTTACTGCATTCATTATTCATTATTAACAGCATAGTTTGTTGTAGGATTATTGTGCATAATTTTGAATGAAGAATTAGGATTCACCAAACATAGTACATAGGAAACTCACATTACACATATTATATTATATTGCTACTATGGAAACAGGACTTTAAAAAGTCTAAGATAATGCATTGAGGAAAAAACCTGGATATAGCAACTGTTTTTTGTATTTCAGTAACTGATCCCTTTTGAAATACAAAATAAGGATCATTGAGTGTGGTACCCTAAACTTCCAAATTTCATCCAGCAGTAGTGGTGGCTCCAGAAGCTAGAAGATACTGATTCAACAACAGCAAGTGAAAGTACTCAACTGAAAACAGCTCATGAACTGGAACTTATTTTCAACTGAGCTCCGGAATAACAAACTTTTCTCATAAACCTTTTAAGTAGTATATGCTGCAGCAAATGTTCCTATTACATGGCCTTATAAAATGTTTCTATTACATGACCTTATAATTACCCACGGTGGTGGTGCTGCGGTAGCGTTGTCGCCTCACAGTAAGACGCTGTCCGGTTCGATTCTCAGCTAAAGCGTCTTCTGCATGGAGACATGCATGAATGGGCGTGCTTTCATTGAAGGTTGTGTGTCAGGGCTGGTAACTCGACACGTAAAAATCAACTACCAATCATTAGCGGATCGCAGTTCCTCTGTGGCGACCCCTAACCGGGAAAAGCCGAAAGACACAAACAAACATGGCCTTATAATTCCAAGGAATTAATTTTTGTGGTCAAGTAACTAACATACAGCTGAAATATATTTCTTTTTTTTTCAAAACAAGTTTATTGTTTTAACATATAAGAGAAATATCATAACAATTTTATACAAATAATTAAAAATAGGTATTATTATAATATTCAACAAAACAACTAAAGTATTTACAAAGACATCCACTACAATCCGATCAATTAATTAAACTAAAATACTGTGCTATTGAAATTAGAATTTTTTTAACAAATTTTGTAAATTATCCCATACAATAAAATGTGATGTTTTTCTAGTTGTTCTCATTCTAATTGTGCTTATTTCCATATGACACATTATATTCATAACATTTTTAAATTCATTGAATGAAGGAGGTGTATCTGAAATCCAATTTCTAGTTATTATTTTCCTAGCCACTGCTAGGATAGACCATAACAAGGGAAGCTTAATCTTTTAACACATTGAGGTACATGTGTGTTGAATAATATAAGAGACTTAGAAATAATGAAATTATCTGTAAAAAGAGCCTGCAAAATTCATTAATTGACTTCCAGTATTCTTTCAACTTCATACAGTCATAAAACATATGAGCCCAGTCAGCATTAATTTCTACATTACATCTCTTACATAGATTATCTTTATTATTAATTTTATTCATCATCAAAGGTGTATAAAAAGATCTATGTAAAAATTTCCATGTATAAAGTCTCCAGACAATGGAAGATGTAGTTCTATAAGCAGATTCCAATATATATTGTTTATCTTGTTGAGTTGGTGGGTCCCCATTAATAGAGGTGAAATAATTCCAGTATGAATCTACATTGTAAAAAGTTTCTTGTCTGATAATTTTATGTATATATGAAAGTTTACCTTTATCAGAAACTTTATGCTGTAAATTTATTATCAAGTAATCAATCAGTTTTGGAATAGATTCTTTAACTGTTATAGACATTAGATCTATTCTATCAATGAGATGTTGTCTAAAGATCTGAACCTCTAACCAGCAAGTTTCTCTTAGATCAAATTCTTGTTTTAAGAAATCTAGATTTTTAACTTTATTATCAGATATCAGCTGATACCAGTACTTTAGATTATTATCTATAGCTAAATGAGCTCCTTCGAAGTAGATGACATAAGCATACCCTGAGTATAAATTATAGGAATACAATAAAATTCCATTCCCTATACTTAGGGTGCATGAATATAAAGTTACGATAACTAATAATAATATTTAATGGGTAACAGACCATATGTTTAGGTGTAATAGGTGAAGTACAAAATTCCTTTAGCAACCACAACATGGAGTTATTTATAATCATATTTTTATGTGTTAAGGAGATTTTCATGAAGTGCATACTAATTAGCTCCCAATAATCTTTCCATTTTGCGACATATGACCAATCTATTAATAAAGTAATAACTTTTATAATAGAAGAGATAATATATAAATTAAAGTCTGGAAAAGAAATAGCCCCTTGAGACCAGCTATTAGTATGTTTCTTTAATGCAATCCTAGGTCTATTAGGTGCCCATAAGAAATTTAAC